>NC_087216.1:70435735-70453235 GCF_015104395.2 Macrobrachium nipponense | reverse complement strand
GCCATAATGGGTCTAACAGGAGTATTAGGTTTATGAATTTTTGGTAAACCGTAAAGGATACTAAAGGAGGAACCAGTAACAAATAGTTTTTGATAAGTAGTATCATTTATGATGTTGTCTTTTTTATTTTTCTTAGAAATCTATTAATTCTGTCCTCTCTTTTATATATATCGAGAAAGTTAGGTTCACCATGAGATTGAAATTTTGTAGTGTCAGATAAAATGTTTTGCATTTTTTCAATATAATCATTTTTGTTAAGAATAACTACGCCTTTACCCTTATCAGGTTTGCAGTAACTATGTCTTCACGTTTTTCAGGTTCAAGAGTATATTTAAGTCATTTTTTCTAAAGAAGGGTGTCCAAGTTGTTTTTTGATTAGCATATGTTTTCTGTATCAATGCTGACATTTTCTGTTGCAAATTACTCATATTCTTAACAAACATTCAAGTTTAACAAGCTCTTTGAAACAGCACTTCAAATGGTAGAAAAAATCTGGCATAGCTCGGTCTGTAGGAAGGTAGACAGAAATCTAAACCAAAAGATAGCAGGAACTCCTCCCTCTTAGATAAAACATAATCAGACATATTAAAAATACAATAATTTCTTTGGTAAAAATCAGGAATGACAACACCGAGGTACTGAAGTTTCTTTTGATGTCGTATACATACAGATGAAACAAAATCATTAATAAATTTACAAAACAGCCTTTGGTAAAGTAGTCGATCCAACAATGAAAGGTCATTATAAAGTGTTTTCCTAAAATGTTCAACGGTTGACGTGAGTTTCTGGATGGACGCAATCTTGGTATCTATTTCATTTCTAAGTAGGGTCCTCAGTGCTTCCTTGTAAAATTCAGTATTGTAGAGGGAAGATTTGTAGAGCTTGAATCTAACGAATTTGGGGACGACATCATTCAGCTCACAGTACTGCAGAAAATCTAGATCACATTTTGCTTTCTCAAGTCTGAGGGTCGACTTCTCCAATCTGCGTGAAGTGTCCAAGGTAACAGCTGGATAGCGGTGTCTCAGTAGTTGGGCAAAGTGATGAATTCCTCGTAGTCGAAAGACGAAAAGCGAAACAGGAAAGCGAAAAAACAGCTGCTGCTCATCTTTTTTTCGGTGAAATATAGAATCTCCAGTCAGCAATATCACAGTATTTCAGAGGGTTTCGGTGATACATCTTAGTAGACATCAAGTTTATTAAAGAAACGTTTCGCACACACAAACACGGTGCATCATCAGTCTGTAGAAATAAAAACAATTACATTATAAAAGGAACTCAAAATAAATACTAAAAATATTACATCATTAAAATACCGTAAAAGTTAAAAGTTAAAGATTTTAAAAACAAGGCAATAGAACCAAGAGAGAGAGAACTAAGAACACCAACCATCCATGGTAAGAGACAGAGAAGGAATGGAAAACTTCGGGGTTCCAAACAAAACGACAGCTATGCCAGATACAAAGGTGAAGCCGTAGAGTTACTGTTTAATGAAGGAACCAGCCTTTTAATGAGTAAGGACTCTAAGGTAGTTAAGTGCTCTGGGTCCCTCGTATAACCAATAATGGAGAAGTGCTGTTTCAAGACTTCTATTTTACAAGAATTAACTCTGAATTCTCCACAGCAGTTTTATAGAAAAAACAGACATATACAGGACTAGCCAACAACTATTACAGTTCTTGTCAAAAAACTTTTAAATTAAACACTATTTACACCCTAGTGCATAGGGCATTGAAATACTCTTCTAACTGGTCCATTTTTCATAATGAAATAGAATTTTTATTAAACTTTTTTCAGAGAAATTCTTATCCTAAAGATGTAGTTCTCAAAATCATTAACGTAGTACTAACCAAATTTCTCCAGCCACCTATAGCCAATTTCAATGTTCCAAAAAAGCTGGTTTTTGCATCCATCCCATATGTTTTTGATACCAAGTTCTCACGCAGACTCACGCAAATCATAGAACAGGAAATTCCATGCCTTCAACTCAAACTTATTTCTAACAATCCATGCAGAATAGGCTCATTTTTTAACTTTAAAGATCGCCTGCAGGCCTTCATGAGATCGAACGTTGTTTACAAATTCACATGCCCTGGATGTCCGGGCTCTTACGTTGGATCAACACGTAGGTTACTGCGGGTGAGATATTGCAGTCACATGGGTTACAGTTTTCGCACAGGTCAGAGAATTAAGCAACCAGAATTCTCAAATATTAAAAATCATGCAGCAATATGTAAAATAGAAGTCTTGAAACAGCACTTCTCCATTATTGGTTATACGAGGGACCCAGAGCACTTAACTACCTTTGAGTTCTTACTCATTTAAAAGGCTGGTTCCTTCATTAAACAGTAACTCTACGGCTTCACCTTTGTATCTGGCATAGCTGTCGTTTTGTTTGGAACCCCGAAGTTTTCCATTCCTTCTCTGTCTCTTACCATGGATGGTTGGTGTTCTTAGTTCTCTCTCTCTTGGTTCTATTGCCTTGTTTTTAAAATCTTTAACTTTTAACTTTTACGGTATTTTAATGATGTAATATTTTTTAGTATTTATTTTGAGTTCCTTTTATAATGTAATTGTTTTATTTCTACAGACTGATGATGCACCGTGTTTTTGTGTGTGCGAAACGTTTCTTTAATAAACTTGATGTCTACTAAGATGTATCACGAAACCCTCTGAAATACTGTGATATTGCTGACTGGAGATTCTATATATATATATATATTATATATATATATATAGATATATAATATATATATATAGATATATGTATGGGATGTATATATATATATATATATAGATATATATATATATATATATATATATATATGGTATATATCAGATATATAGATATATATATATAAGATATATATAGATATAGATATATTATATATATAGTATATATATAGATATAATATATAATATATAGTGATATATATTATATATATATATATATATATAGGGTATATATAGTTTATATATATATATATAATATATATATATTTATATATATTTATATATATATATATATATATATATGTATATAGATATATATATATATATATATATATATATATATATATATATATATATAATATATTTATACATACTCTTATATAAGTGTAATGTATTTTGTACTTATATATATATATATATATATATATATATATATATATATATATATATATATATATATATATATATAGTATATATATATATATATATATATATATATATATATATATATATATATATATATATATATATATATATATGTATATATATATATATATATATATATATATATATATATATATGTGTGTGTGTGTGTGTGTGTGTGTGTGTGTGTATGTATGTATGTGTGTGTGCATGTATGTCCACAGCCTGAAACAGCGTATGACTTCTAGAACAGAAAGGACAAAGAGCCATAACAGAGCATACATAATATAAATGTGGAATACTTTGATACACGTTCAGAGACTATTTCCAAGATATGTGGAATTTGGCGTTGCATTATTCATATCCATTGCACATGAGACAAATGAAGGCGCATTGAAATGCAAGCGAGTCAGATGTATACTAATTCATCCGATCCTTGATAAACTCCATCGACTAAAACTATTCAGGATTCAGGTTGTCTCCCTGGAGGATGCCTCGACAGGAATCCCTCCAATGAAGCTCATTTCGACTGGACTATTCCTCCCTTTACTCTGACCTCATGACTTCATGCAGACTATAATCTCTTCTCTCTCTCTCTCTCTCTCTCTCTCTCTCTCTCTCTCTCTCATCATGATCAGTAGTCAGGTGAGATTACCTTTGATTATTCCCGGAAGGTATATTTTGTAAAAAGTAAGTGAATTGTAGAGCTTTTGATTATCATTTGTATTCCAGTTATGTAATTAACCGTTTTAATTTCGGACTTAGATCATAATTATTTACATACATCCAAATTTAATAATCTACTCAATATATTGCTTTGTGATGTCATGCAAATGAGCTTATTCGTCACATTAATCATTCGAAAAAATATTTTTTCACTACTCGTGCTAAGGGCAGTATCACATTATGACATACAACTCAGGCTTCATATCTTTACTTATAACTACTTAATATTATCTTCATTGCTTGCCTCTGTCTATCTAGCTACCTATCAATAGGACGCTGGAATAAACGCCTACCATCTGAAGCTAGCAGCAGTTACCTATGGAAACATGCACTATGGGTTTTTTATTCTAATGTAATGTTTACTTATATTCATAAGATCCAGATTGTTTTTGAAAAAGTAAATAGGTTTCACCTCTACGCTTTTTTTCTGCTCTATTTCAGTATTTTTCATATTGACCCTAGAAGGTAAGCTTTATATTATGAGCTCAAAAATCGTTGATAAAACCAACAAGGAAGCAAAATAATCGTAGATTATATAATAAAGTTTTATTATTAAGGTAAGCTTAATATTACATTCCTAAAGCTTTAATAAAACCAACATACGAGCGGAATAATCATAGCTTATATAATAGTCATACAAGGAATGGGAAAGATAACTAGCAAAACAATCGTGGATGATATTAACACCAAGTTCTGTACAAGAAGGCAAAGGGAGGTAACTATATATAAACCCACAGCTACTACTCCCACATCCCAGGTCCTCACTCGGACCACTAAATACAAGGTAATTACATAAAAAAAGTGTCCTTTCAGCCAAAGGACATCCCTTCTCAGCTCTGTTTTCATGAATGCGAATCATTTCTATCACAAGAGCGTTAACAGTCGAATAATATCGCCTTTAATATTATTATTCTCGCCTAAGTGGCAACACTCTCAAGACAGCATAAACAGACTTTGATCTCGATCCAAACATGATCCCAATCGTTAGCTACTGAGAGATTTGCGTCTCCGGAAAATTGGATTCTATACACGTGGGTCTCTCTCTCTCTCTCTCTCTCTCTCTCTCTCTCTCTGCTATCATGTGCACACCATAATATTGGCGGGAACCACCTTTTGTTCTCCAGTTTTGGTAAAACCCTCCTTCTGGGGTAACAAAGGCACATCAGGGGAACAGACTCAGTGATCATCCGGGTTCATCCAGCAACTTCGGATCATCTGTTGGGTTTGTTGGGTCTCTAGTTCTACCATTCTTTTTCTACAAGTTATTTAAAGTTAACTGATTCCAGTCATAAGTAAGTTAACTTGAAAATTAATAATATCGGATTTTCAAGAGGATATTTTACATTATCGAGTTATAATGAGATCTGGACATAAGTTAAATGCAAATTAATTTTGCCCCCTTTATTCTTTGGCATATTGAATTTCGGGGATATCAGGAACTAATTTAGGTCCCGGAGAATTCACACCTCACTTAATTCACCTACGAAATCAAACTGATTCAATTACATTTTTTGTTTTATCTAGGCAAATGAAACATTAATCTTTTCCAGTCAGTGTCGTGGTTACGAATTGAATCTCTTTTAAGTGTTGGAATTCTTTTCTATAGAAGAAGTAGTAATATTCTGTAAATATTGTTATTTTAAAGTATTTCAAATGTATATATATATATATATATATATATATACATATATATATAGTATATTAGATATATATATATATATATATATATATAATATAATATAATATATATATATATTATGGGATAACATAATTTTAAACATTTATTAATATATAACCCCAGGACGGGAAATATAAAAAAAAGTGTTGAAAAAAAAACATAATATGCATAACTCAAAAACAACGAAATGCTTCCACCAACGCAAGAAAGGACACGAAACGAACGCCTAACGAAAAGTGGAACACGAACCAAGATGCGGTTAACGAACGTTTGTTATCCATCGAAAGACAAAGCGGAAAAATGGGAGAAAAAATGAAAAACTGGAGGGGAAAGAACAATTCAAAGTCTTTTCATTATTGCCCTGATTCTTTCATTTCATTTTAATTAGCGAGACTCCAATTGTAAAACTTCGTGGAGTGTTTATACAGAAGCTTTATTAATTAACGGAGGTTTTTATCGTTTCTGTACAGTAAGTTTTCATTGTTTATTTATCTCTTTCTCACGCTGGACTCATATGTATGTAGTATGTGTACACACACACACAGTATAGATATATATATATATATATATGTATGTATATATATATATATATATAATATATATATATATATATATATCTATGTAGTATATATATATATATATATATATATATATATATATATATAATATAATACATAGATATATATATAGATATATATATATATATATATATATATATATATATATATATATATATATATATATATATATATATATATATATATATATATATATCATATATATAATTATATATATATATAATAATATAGTATATAGTATAGACAGTATGCATTATATGTATTTATCAATGTGAATATCTATAAAAATATACTGTAATAACCTCTCTGTGTGAGGTCCTCGTTTATAACATGCTCAAATAAAGATGTCACATTTAATATTATAATTAGTGTATTATGTTCCGATTATATCGCTGAATACATTTTAAGTTTGTAACTAGCGTGTCGGTGGTTACTGGGCTCGTTAAGGGTGATTAGGCAGCCAGGTTCTGAGACGTCTTCGACACTGGAACTGAGTGGTCGGGGTCATTCTCTGCCCAACGCTACGTGATTTTGGGTGCTCCCATGCTTCGTGAATTTGGGAAAACTTCGTTGCCTGTGTGGTTGTTACTAGTGTGGTTCTGTTGTTGTTGTTACCTGTGTGGTATTGTTACCTGTGTGGTATTTTCTTAATATATCTCTCAACGTAAGAGGACCCGAGACTACGAATGGACTGATTATGCGAGTGCTGTATTTTGTTCCAGTGACCATTTTTGGTGCAGTATACCACAGTTCGAGCATCTTTGTGCAAGTTGTCTACGATTCCTGTGGGTCCGTGACACCACTCTTGCCACCTACAGCAGATCACAGCTCACAGCTCTAGTGGATGGGCCAAGACAGGCTCGTCATTCAGCACCTGTGTACCAGTTTCGCTTAGATGTAGCATGAAAGCTGTTTATGTAATTTGCATACCCTCTTTTGTGTTAAATTGATCCTAATTACTATAGTGTTAAATAAATTGTTATGATTTTACTTCTTGTGTCATCCCTTGCTAACAAAGGTCATCCTCTTTAAGTAGTAGGTTGGTTGGTTAAAGAACCAACACAGTTCAGTGCAACTGTGACAAAAGAGGACCCTTAACTTGTTGACCCAAGACTTTCCCGTAATTCATTTCTATAACGATTCCTCTCCGCTCGAGGAAGAAATCTAAGAGAATTAAGTTAGTTAAAATCAGATGCTGAAAACGACGAGATTTGCTGCTTCTCCCGAATTGATCTCAGACCTTTATTTCCAAATTAGGCTTGATTTAAATCTTCAGTGAAAAATACAGGAAAATGCGTAACCTATGTCTAAAAGGAATCTCATCTGAGAGAGAGAGAGAGAGAGAGAGAGAGAGAGAGAGAGAGAGAGAGAGAGAGAGAGAATGGTGTAGGGTTTCTAATGGTAAGCGCTGGAGATTAAACAATTATGACAATAGTGTCAAGAGATAAAGGCATTTGTTCTATAATGGTTGGTTTGTTTGTTTTTACCCCCAAAACGTTAGATAAAACACATTCGACAAACTGAAATATGATAAAAATGAAGTAAATTGCATGAAATCATTTTAAATCTGTTTAAATTTACGTCCTTTTTTATCATATCTCAACATCTTAGATGATTTCCTACAGAACCTGAAGATTGTACAAAGGAAATTGAAACGTTGAGTTTTTGTTTTGGGATAACAGTTCCTCACCCGATGATATCCGAAGACCTTTTCTCATACAAAATTCATAGAGTAGAATGGCCGTCTGGATTGCTGTTTAGTTTGTAAAGTGATTTCTGAAAATATCGATCGAGTTTCTTCGTAGCAGCAGCTAATTATACAGCGCCTGCATAATATTTGTTTATACCCTGACGTTTCGGTAGCCCTTTCCACCATTCTCTAAAGGCGAATGATGCCAGAGGTACACCTGCCCCGTATTTACACCCGCAAGCGAGCTGACTGAAGTTCTGGAGATTTTTTATGGTTGGCAAAGCTTTTTGGTTGGGGTGGGTGGGAAGTGGGGACGGCGGTTGTGGCTCCTCCTGTTGGACAGCTGCTGTATAATTTACCTGCTTCTACGAAGAAACTCATTCCAGAGACTGGAAACTACACTACAATCTCAGCGGCATCCCAACGACCATACTATTCAATGTAATAATACCACTTTCACTTATCCATGTGATGTTAATCGTCAAACGTCTATCTAAAAAAATATATATAAAGTTAAATGTTTTAATTTTTGTTACGAGAAATGGCTGACGGTCAAACCTATTATAATATGGTGATGACGCTATTATTACTGGAAACAGAACGGACCATTTTGAGAATTTTCCAATACTAAAATACAAGAATTTTTAAAACGCGAAATCTTCAGAAATTAGATGGCGATGTTTTCATGTAAAGTTGCTATGTACTACAAAATTCGAGAATATAAAGTACACTGCTCGCCACCGCGTCCGGTGCGAGGAAGGGGGTCGGTCTCTCCCGCGTTTCTTGTAATTTAAAATAAAATGTATGAATACATCTATACAAAAACATTTATGAATAGATTTTAGCTAAAAAAATAAAAAAATATGGAAAAATAATTTGTTGAATTAATTTTTACGTATTGTTTTTCTCTTCTTTCTTGCTTTGTTTAGTCTCTAAATCATTACTGTGTACATAATATTTGGGTCATTATTGTGTTTTTTTAATATCAAAGAAAACCTTTAAATGAACTTTTTTCTAACGGTCATTATGTTCTTCAAAAAATCACCAGAGATGTATGTATGTTTGCATGTCTAATACTTATAAAGGTATGTGTATGTATGTATGTATATACTGTCATCAAAGGTAACAACAAATGTGTGAAAGAAGTGTTCGATGAATTCCCCATTTACTGAATGGATTCTCAGTATCCCTTACACCAGTGTTTCCAACAATGTTTTCTCGGTTTAAATTGCTCTCTTTCCTAAGTCAGTTACCGAAATTCCAAGCAGGAAATCTAAAGTCTCGTGAAAAGAGATCCAATCCTGTCCTTTTTATAGCACTAATTAATTTAATTATTTCCTGGCCGCTTCCATTAAGCAGTGGAAAGCAAAAGCTCAGCTTTTGTGGGTCATTTCTCTAAGGAATTTTGGCTGTTTCTGCAAATTCTTTCCTCGGTCAGAGTCTGCGTTTTCGATAAGAGAACCGAGATGGAATTTCATGAGGGAAGACTTTTGTGAAGTGAAAATACGAGAGACTTCATGGCTGGTCGGATTGACATCTCTAAGAAGTTGAAAACATTTTTTATTCACTAAGTGATGAAGTTTACACTAGTCTGGTGCACTGTGTAAGGATGGTGAAGGTTTCTGGGAACCTTCTTCATCCTTCATACAATGCACTAGACTTCTATAAATTACAATTCAGATTTTTTTAACGCCCATGACGTTTAGTAAATTACAGATGTATACTACATACCCACACATACACAGAGACACAGACACACACACACACACATATATATATATATATATATATATATATATATATATATATATATATATATATATATACTGCGTGAATGTATATTCAACACATGCTTTTTAGAAAAGTCCTTTTAGTTCTCCTACAGGACCTTGGCCTGTGTGATCTGTATCGTTCAGATACTTAAAATAATGCATTTTCACTGGAAGAAACTCAACAACGGTGGCATCTGACCCAACCCCATTACGTCACCTAAACAAGGAAGAGAAATCCGTAACGGCATTTAAGAGACCCCACTCGTGCATTTCCCATTACCTTCTGTTACTTCTTTCTAATGAACAACCATATTCTTTTGCAGCTTGAATTTTCAGACAATGGCCCCTGTTGGCTTCTTCCATATGAATAGGGATCATCTTCTGAATAATAATAATAATAATAATAATAATAATAATAATAATAATAATAATAATAATAATAATAATAATAATAATAATATAAACGAAAGTAAATAAAATACACTAAAGTGAAACAAAAATCGTGGAAATTAAATTAAATCGAATAAACTGGGGTTAATAAAATATAGATTACTAAACCTAAGGAGGGTTTGGTAAAATCATCACTTTTGGTGACAGGGAAGCCCAGCTACCTAAAACAAATGACAGCATCAACGATGTCAAATGCAATTTCAGTTACGTCAGCTGCTTAGTTTAGGTGAAGGCTGGACTCTATGCTTGTGCGTTAATGAGGGAAGAAAGAGGCCTGTTGCGGACCTTCGGACTAACAACAACCAACTGCTGAAAGCAGAGCTTACAGAGAGAACCTTGCACAAAAAAATAACAATAATAATAGCTGAGAGACAATTTTCCATTTTAATGATACACTGTAACCCAGTCCACACTCCAGCGCTCACTCTCCCCCACTCTACGGCCTAGCCATCCCACTCAACCCCCCCCCCCCCACAGAGGAGTCTGTTCCTGTCTGTTGTCTCCGGATGCCGCTATATAGGCATGGCGTATATAGGCGGGGCGCTATATAGCGGGATGAATGTTCATCTTTTATGAGGGAAGATAATATCTCTAAAGACTTTCAGCCGCAGCACATGAAACTTTCAGCCGCAGCCCATGAAACTCTCAGCCGCAGCCCATGAAACTTTCATCCACGGCCCATGAAACTTTCATCCACAGCCCAAGGTTGGTGTGTGTCATTGGCACCTATACCTAGGGTGACCATTTATTTGAGATATGAAAGGGGGACACCTGTGTCAATTGCTTGTGACAACCTACCCAGAAAGTTACCAAACAAAAACTACTTGTATTCACATGCATAAAGTTACAACGAGAGAGAGAGAGAGAGAGAGAGAGAGAGAGAGAGAGAGAGAGGAATAATAATATTATTATTATACTTTTCTAGAGTTTCGTCAGTATTATTACTTGTATCCCCGATACCAAAAGAATCATCGACATATCTGAACCAATAACAATCATGCAGAAGAAATGAATTAGCAATTCTGATCTCATAGAATTCCATATAAATATTACTTAAAACTGGTTTATTCCTTGACGATCATTATGTAGTGCGAAGATTGGCGTTTCTCTTGTTGGCTCTATTTTTTTCTCCGTTTGTAAGTATTACGATGTATGTTTTGACTTTTGTGTACTTTAGTTAATGGAAGCTCTTGAAAGGGGCCGGTGGAGGCCGAAACGTTAGAGCAACTTGAGCAACTTTCTTCAATTTCCCTCTGGAGCAAATCGCAATTCTAGCATCTTCATGAAACAAAAAATTAAAAGTGCAAGATCTTTCGACTCAACGTCCTTTACTTAAGTCGAAAGATCTTGCAGAACATCCGTTGTTTATCTTTCCTTCGTGGCTTATACCTTTAGGATTTATCACGTTACAAGCTTCCGTGATTCAGTTACACACACACACACACACACACACACACACACATATATATATATTATATATTATATAGTATTATATATATATATATTAATATATATATTATAATATATATATATATATATATATTATTAGGTATTTATATATTTATAATAATATATATATATATAGATTCTATATATAATATATAGTAATAAGATATTTGTATACATTACATATATGGGTCTGTGTATGTATGTGCATATGACTTCGCATACTCTATATTTCCTCACAGCAGCAGATTTACAATACATTGATATCCATATGTCAGATATTAATGAATTTCTCTCCTGGCCAAGTGGGAATCGTCGTTCAGCGCCAGAGCTGGAACGGTCAGGGACTTCCTCATTTACCTTAAAATTAGTTCTTACTGGCCCTTCCATCCGTGTAGGGGAATTACGGGTAAACAATAGCATTTCATCCATTCAGTAAAGACAATGGTATTAAAGCTAAATTTTTGACATACATGGACTTGCGCAATTTCACTTAAGCACAAACATACATGCATATAATATATATATATATATATATAATTATATATATATTATATATATATATATATATATATATATATATATATATATGTATATATATATATATATATATATATATATATATATATATATATATATATATATATATATATATATATATATATATATATATATATATATATATATATATATATATATATATATATTATATATATATATATATATATATATATATATATATATCTGTGTGCTTGTTCTATGAAGTTAAACCTTTTAATATTAATAATCGTAAATTATTTATGTTTCTCAGTCCCATTATCAATTACATTCTAGTTAATGATAGACTGAATTGCAAATCACCCCTCAGTGTTCATGATGGCACCTGTAGTATATGTATCTGATAACCCAGTGTCTCATGTAGTGTAATAAAGGAAGGATTTCCAAGAGTTTATCGAATGCGGAGAAAGTTGAAAGTGACGCTAACAAGTTAACTAACGTAAGCGTCGACATGCAAGCGATGTCGAATGCAATTTCAGTTATGGAAGCTACATAGTTTAAGTGAAAGCTGGACTCTATGCTTGTGCGATTGTCAAAGCTTTAATGGGGAAGAAAGAGGCCTGTTGCGGACCTTCGGACTAAAAACAACCAATTGCTGAAAGCAGAGCTTACTGAGAGAACCTTGCACACAAGAATCATACTATAATGGGCGTAATGTCTGTCTATTCTGTATGTCTGTCATTCAATCACGGCCAAACAGCTGGTCAGATGGGCATGAAACTTGGCAGGGTTATGGTGGGGACCCCTAAGATGGTTTGTAATGGGATTTCATCCAACCTACCCCACTCCTTTGTAAGGGGTGGGGGTAAGAATGGATTCCCTGAAACGGAGCCGTTTCTTGCCGTAAAACGAGGCTGGTTATCCCCATAGACTTAGTTTCTTTACGATTTTTCATACATAATTTCTGTACAATTTCCCTGGAGAAAGTTGCAAATATTTCAGCTCGGACACAATAGCAGATGAAAATTAACATCAATATCCGCAAGATTTTTTGAATAACTTGAATCCATCGGGACTGCCAGTGCACAAAATAAAGTTGAAGAAGTACTGCCCGGTAATTTTGCTTTGGAATTTCGATCCTGCCAATGGACATTCCGATGGAACGAGGTACACTGTTATGGAGCTAAACTCCCATGTCATCAAAGCAGTGATAGCAACGGGCCCTCACACCGGCAAACATCTGTTCATCCCACGGATTTCTGTACAACTTCCCTGGAGAAAGTCGCGAATATTTCAGCTCGGACACAATAGAATATGAAAATTATCATAAATATCCGCAAGATTTTTTGAATAGCTTAAATCCATCGGGACTGCCAGTGCACAAAATAACATTGAAGAAGTACTGCCCGGTAATGTTGCTTCGGAATTTCGATCCTGCCAATGGACATTGCAACGGAACGAGGTACACCGTTATGGAGCTAAACTCCCACGTCATCAAAGCAGTGATAGAAAACGGGCCCTCACACCGTAAAACGTCTGTTCATCCACTGGATTCCTCTGATGCCTTCGGACAACCAGTTTCCGTTCCAGTTAAAGCGCAGGCAGTTTCCCTTCAACCTGGCCTTTTCATTCATCCAGACTTTGGATCGTGTTGGTGTGTTTCTGCCGTCACCCATGTTCACGCATGGCCAACTGTCTGTGGCGATGAGCAGAGCAACTGACTCTGCCAACTTGAAATTAAGTTGTGGACAAACTGATAATATTGTGTACAAAGAGGTTCTGTAGTAGGCATGTATAAAAATCGCCCTTATTTTAATATTGCTGAACAAATAGTACATATAAATTTTTCACTTCTGCACCCGTATTTTATCACCCATCGTAGATGGGCAAGTTTCCTAGTAATAATAATAATAACTGATAGACAATTATCCATTTTAATGGTATACTAACCCTTCCACGCTGCTTCGCCCCTATTCAACAGCCCAGCCATCCCACCCACACCCAACCCCCACCCATAGAGGAGTCTGTTCCCGCCAGTTCATCTGTCTGTTATCTTGAGTGTCTGTTGTCTTCGGATGTCGCTATATAGGCGGGATGAAAGTTCCTCTTTTTGAGACACGGATAAATATTTCTTAGATCTCAGGAGATATTCAGGGCAGATCTATATTCATGGCCTTATTTCATTTTCATTCAGATTTTGTTATTCGTTCATTTTTCATTCCACCGTTTTATTTTATTAATCTTTTAAAATTTATTCTCTTATTTCGGAAACGGTTCAGAAGGACAAAGTCTACATCCAGTGTATTAAGAGGGACTAAAATAGTAGTCTCGTTTCCTTGTTTATATCCATCTCTCTCTCTCTCTCTCTCTCTCTCTCTCTCTCTCTCTCTCTCTCTCTCTCTCTCTCTCTCGTGGGAATGATCTGGGGTCACTACCTGTTGAGCCTTTAAATCTAGTCAAGGAATCTTAAATGACTGTCACAACTGAGCCGACGGGTAACTTCATTTCTCGTAAGTGGAGACTTTTCTACACCTGCGAGTGTTGCATCATCGGCAGACTTAACAATCTCGCTTTCCAGGCCAACGACTGTATCATTTGCACACACTGAAAATAACAGCTGACCAAGAGCACTAACCTGGGGAACTATAGGTCTTGGTTCGTTAAAGATCCCCCAACAGCAACTCGCTGCTTTTTACATGTAAGGAAATCCTGAAGTCATCCTAAAACAAGATTCTGATAATTATAAATAAGTGTCTCATGATTTGCTATATCAAAAACAGCACTAAAATCTATTGGAATTACGTTACACCCAAAACCCTTATCAAGATTCTCTTGAAAATGGCTTCAGTCAAATCTTAATAAGAATCACAGGTATATATCTAACTGCTTCCTATAGCTATGCTTATTGACTATCAGCTAACAATCTTTTAGATTCCATAAAGTTGAATAGTGGGTTAAAAATAAGTTTTTCAGCAACTTTGGAGAACAAAGGTAGAAAAGAGATTGTCCAGTAGTTACTGCAGTCTGCAGATATGACACGCATTCGAACAGGCACTGTATTACTAAGCTTGGACTCATCGGCAGAGATACTACGTAGACACAAAAATCTGTTGAATCTACTGATCTTCGGAGACAACACAAGACTAAGTAAAGGACAGTAACACTACCGAGGTCCCGAGGTCAAGGTGGGGTAACGCTGGCTCCAAATCAGCGAATACCTGTGCGCGAAAGGTATTTGAGGGTGAGAGACGGCATTAACTTATAGCCTCTTGCGGTGGTGGAGTGGGTAAAAGCTTCACTGACGTTCCTGGATTTGTATGGTGTCCTGGGTTCGCGCCTGGGCGCCGACAATTCTATTATCGCTTAATAAAATTCCCCTTCGGTTAAGCATATATGAAAATATACTAATTCCGAGGTAGAGTGAATTAGATATTAAAGGACATTTATAGGTCGATGTATGTATATGAATCACGGTAATGTGATATGACTTTTATATATATATATATATATATATATATATAATATATATATATATATATATGTATGCATATGTATATATATTTCCTAAGGACATTAATGCAGATCTTTCACGTCTACGCTCAGGAATTTACATACAAAGTTTTGTTTAAATGCTTTAACATGATCAAGAATGCTATTACACTGTATCATTATATTTTTTGTGGCCTTATACTGATGTTATATTCCGGTGAGGTATCCTTCACAAAGACATATGTAAGCAAAGAGGATTATCTATTGCTAATCATGTACAACCAAAAATATATAAGTACTTATAATGTGTATCATGTCTGCGTTTGAAAATGACAAAAGTAGACTTCAAATCGACACGACGGAGAGAGAGAGAGAGAGAGAGAGAGAGAGAGAGCGGGTTGTGGTAGTGGTGGCTGGGGTGGGGGTGGGGGTCGGGGTGGTCGAGGGGGGGATAAAGATTGCTCTGTTTATATAAAAGGATGATAAGAGCCACCTGTCATCCTCATTTCCGTAATTAGTATAATGACCATCATCCCTCCAGACCAGATGTCCCTTTTGGAAGATTTATTCGAGCTCCGGTTTTGTTCAGATAAGTAGGTACACACACACTTCTATGTGACTGTATATATGAAGCAAATTTTTTTTTTTTTCAAACTATACTTTATTATATCATATGGAATGGAGTGTCCTTTACATATGCGATCATAATTATGCTATGTATTTATACACACATTATATATATATATACATATATATATATATATATATATATATATATATATATATATATATATATATATATATTATATATATATATATATATATTAATTAGCTGAAGCCACTAGGAAAGTTAAGAATGAAAAGAGAGTGCCAAGTACTGTCGTGTGTTTAACACATCTTCGGGACCCAAGAGATGGCGGAGGCTTGCAGCACTTTCCACCACTTGATCGATGTCATTTGGCAGAACGGATGGAGGTTTATTAGATTTCGATATCAAGTAGTATTGCTGTTCAATATTTCACTTAGCTTATACCTACAATCAATCTTGAATACATATTTCGTGCGCTTATGGACATTGCAATTTGCATGCTACTTAACTACTGGAGAAAACATGTTTGTGTTGCCTGAGCTTTCGAATATTTGCATTTTTCACTGCTTAGGTGATTCCATGAATGTCTTTATTGGATAACAGCTTCAACATGACTTCAAAAGGGTTTCATGTAAATACCCCCACTGTGGTTATTACAACTATACATGCACATTGCATATTTTGCAGAAACCTATGATACATATGCATACGCAGACAGACGAGCATACATACGCCCACTTTTACATGAATAAACAGAAATCAGTACACATGTACCATTGCATCCTTTCTTTTCATTCATTCAGTTGAGCAAGAATTCACTTGACTGATTCCCTGCACTGACTGGAGTGACTGAGGAAGAGTTGAAACTGAGTGTGATTTACGGACAACTGATATTGGAAGACTGGGAACCGAATCAGTTTCATTAGAGAGGCTAATTAAGGAGTAATTAGGCGCAGGCTGCTCATGGTCGGTTTAATTATGCCTCTGACTTTAGACTTCGCTTCCTAAGTAAGGTTCCTATTTAGTGTTACAGATCAACTGAGATCATTAACACTCGAGATTCTGGTGGTAATTGAGGCTAATGGAAATTCGCTCCTGTTTTTGTTGTTGTTGTTATTATTATTATTATTATTAGTGTAATAAAACTCCACAATTATATAGTAAACAGTATTATGTAAAATAAACAAGCAAAGACTTTCGAACATCTGAACGGTGTTTCTCATCAGTATTGACGTTAAAATGTAAAGCAAGAGGGCAGTTTTCCTATTATTATTATTGTTGTTGTTGTTGTTGCTGTTGTTACTGCTTGAGATACCGAATTGTTGTTGATTACATATATATATATATATATATATATATATATTATATATATATATATATATATATAATATATTATAATATAAACACACATTATATATATGTATATAT
>NC_087216.1:70390735-70430735 GCF_015104395.2 Macrobrachium nipponense | reverse complement strand
AACACATATATGAGACAGGATACAAATACCTGGGAATAATAGAGGGAGAGGATATAAAACACCAAGAGATGAAGGGCACGATCTGGAAAGAATAAATGCAGATACTCAAGTCAAAACTCAACGCCGGAAATATGATAAAAGCCATAAACACATGGGCAGCACCAGTAATCAGATACAGCACAGTAGTGAAATGGACGAAGGCAGAACTCTGCAGAATAGACCAGAAAACTAGGAAACACATGACAATACACAAAGCACTGCACCCAAGAGCAAATAAGGACAGACTTTAATAACACGAAAGGAAGGAGGGAGAGGACTAAGACAACATCGAGAACAGAACACTGGGGTAATATTTGGAAACCAGTGAAGACGAGTGGCTCAAAAGTGCGTGGTAAGGTCTGATAAAAGTAGAAGAAGAACCAGAAATATACAGAGACAGGACAATGACGAACAGAACAGAGGAATGGCACAACAAACCAAAGCGCGGATAATACATGAGGCAGACTAAAGAACTAGCTAGCAATGAAACATGGCAATGGCTACAGAAGGAAACAGAAGGAATGATAACAGCGGCACAAGATCAGGCATTCAGATCCAGATATGTTCAAAGAACCAGTACAAAAAGAGGCATGATTCAGTGGCAAAAGCCCTCCACTGGAGCCTGTGCAAGAAACAGCAGCTACCTTGCAGTAATAAGTGGTGCGAGTACCAACCTGAAGGAGTGATAGAAAACGATCAGGCAAAGATCCTCTGGGACTCTGGTATCAGAACAGATAGGGTGATACGTGCAAATAGAGCGGACGTGATGTTGATTGACAAAACCAAGAAGAAAGTATCACTCACTGTCGCAATAATATGGGCCACTAGGTTTGAAGAGAAGGAAAGGGAAAAAATTGCTTAGTATCAAGATCTGAAAATAGAAATAAGGATATGGGATATGCCAGTGGAAATTGTACCCATAATCATAGGAACACTAGGCACGATCCCAAGATCCCTGAAAAGGAATCGGGGGGCAGGCTGCAACCCGGAACTCAACACTATAAATACCCCCCAGTCGAACAGGATTACGAGAAACAAAAATAATAATATATTTTTTTTTAAATACTGATAATCTCTCTCTCGTTGTCAACATAAACATTAGTCTCTGTTCTTAGGTACTTTAGAGTAGAGTTTATCAGTTTTTTTTCATATCCACATATATATTATCATTACATTGTTTCAATAAATTTCTATTTCTCGTTTATTACGGGTATCTCTTCGGTTTTTTCTGGTTATCGTTGACATATTTTTCTATTTCCCCAGACCATTTTCATCATTGTAAAGGTCTATTTCTTAAGTTCTGTTATATTCCGCGTGTTATCAAAGTTATAATCTGTAATATCTTTATGTTACATGATTCACCAGATTATTATTATTATTATTATTATTATTATTATTATTATTATTATTATTATTATTATTATTATTATTATTATTATTATTATCTAGCTGTTACTTTTTCAATCTTTCCCTTCTTAAACCAAAGGAATCACTATCTTGACGATGGAAACAACTTTTACTAATCTTAATATGGGCAAACAGGTCAATTATATTTTATTGTGCTTTAAATTCATATCTGTCCCATGGAGGATCCCATCTCTCTCTCTCTCTCTCTCTCTCTCTCTCTCTCTCTCTCTCTCTTTCAGTTAATCACTCCACATATTATTCTCTTCATTCTAGCGTAAATTTAACAATTCCTTTAATGAGAAACGCCCGCATTTTGACTACATGAATAACCCCTGTGGAAATTCCGCTTCACTGTGAATAATACAAGTACTTTAAAATAAATACTATTCGCCTTATTACGAATTCCAGAAGCAGATTCTCGCAATGAGAAAAGATTCAGTGGCATGTTCATCCGGACTGAGGACCGCAGAGTGATTTGATTGCCATAAATGGCAGGAGAGATAAAAAGATAAAAAAGCGGATAAAAGTAGAATATGGATGAAGGTGGAAGGGTTACCTTTTGCTCTTTTGATGAGGCCGAATGGCTTCATCAATGATCTATTGAATTCCGTCGAATCAAATAAGTACGATGAAGAGAATCTATATTCACCTTGTGGATTCATGGATCGGAGCCCGGAGAAAATTGGGTGCCGGGAGAAAGATGCAGGTTTCTGCTCCTTATTTCGCTCAGCATTAAGGTGATTATTTCTTCGCAAGAACAGATTTCAATTTTTGGTATTATTTCTGGGGGTTCGTTCGATTTGAGAAAAAATATGAGGTTAATGACACGATAATGGATGTGTATTTGTAAGTACATCACTCCTACGTTTATCAGACTTTCAATTAAGCTGATAAAATATGGAAAATGACAGCGTTTTGAAGGAGTTTTCACTTGATGGGGATTTTCAACCTAAACATTAAATAGAAGAGAAAGACATTTTAAGCCCCTTCGGTTTGTTTTTGGGAGTTAACAGGAAGTATCCTTCCAGCCCTTGTAAACGTCAAGTGTATTTGAGTTTTGCTCAGAAATTGTTATGCACCCTTATATGGGATTCGAGAATTTCCCATCACTGTGTTAATAACATGCTAGATTAAAAATGTTTAACATGTCTCTTCATTCTACTTTACTCGTTTCCATGACAACTAAGATCCAGCATTCAATATTTTCCGAGCACGTCTCCAAATACTCCAAATGTACCGAATTCTCGAATCTGGATCTATGAATATCAGTCCAATTCGTGGTATTACTATTAACCACTCTGAACCATCGTATGGATATTAATTACCTCTAATCAAACTGTTTCCATAATCACTTTACTCGTATTATTCTCAATGTTTACAAGCTAGGTTTTGAATGTCAAAAAATCAAGCGAAGATGTCATGCATTACTGCCATAAAACCATTCACCTTAGGTTTCCTTATGTACTTATTGTTTTATCTACTTGTTTGATAATTTATTAATTTAACTTTTATTCTAATAACTGAGCTCTTCTTTCTGTATTTCCTATTACCTTCTGTAACTGCTTTAAATGAACACCAAATTCTATGGAATCTTGAACTTCAAGTCAATAATAATAATAATAATAATAATAATAATAATAATAATAATAATAATAATAATAATAATAATAATAATAATAATTATCGGGAAAAACTCTCTGTCGCGAGAGTATGAATAATATTCTAAGGGGTCACAATAATAAAGAAATGTTGCAAGTCCGTGTATAATTGTTAAAACTCTTTACTTAATTGTTCATTTGGACTGAAGATGAACCCAGGGAAGGGTTCGAAAGCTTTTTGTCTTCTTCTTCTTCCCAGCTGGTTCCCATTTTTATATTGGGTCGCCATTTCGGATGAGCCGTTTCCATCTATTTCTATCCTGCGCTTCTGCCTCATCAATTCCCTTCTCATGTAAGTCTCCTCTCATACAGTCCTTCCATCTCTTTCTTGGTCTCCCTCTTCTTCTTCCTCCTTAAACCTCCATCCCCATAGTATGTCTCCCAGCGTGGTCCTCATCTCTCCTCAACAGGTGTCCATACCATCTCAGCCTCCCCTCCTGCACTTTCTTTGATACTTCCACCACCTTAGTCGACCCCCTTATGTAGTACTTTCTGATCTATCCTCTTGTCACCCCAGACATCCACCTAAGCATTCTCATTTCTGCCACATCCATCTTCTTCTGCTCTGTTTTTCTCATGCTTGCTGTTTCCGTACCATACAGCATTGCTGTTCCTACCACCATCTTGTGAAATTTTCCTTTTAACCTAAGCGGCACTCTTTTGTCACAAAGAACTCCAGAGGCTGCTCTCATTGTTCCAGCCTGCCTGTACCCAATGTTTTACTCCTTCCATACTTCCTCCAATGTTAAAAAAAGATCCCAAATACTTGAGCTCATCAACTCTCTTTATTTGCTCTCCACCAAGCTGAATACTTTCTCTATCATCCCCCTCAGTGGTGGTACATATATATTCCGTCTTAGGTCTACTTATTCTCATTCCTCTGTCCTCCAGTACTTACCTCCATCTTTCCAATTTTATTTCCAGATATTACCTGCTCTCTGCGCACAGAACAATATCATCCATGTACAATATGTTCCATGGTACTGCCTCCCTTACCTCCTCTATTTTAACATCCATCACTATGTTAAAGATAAATGGGCTCAGAGCCGACCCCTGGTATAATCTTACTCTCACCTCAAAACCCTCTGTCTCTCCAACACTGCTCCTCACTCTGGTAAATACATTCTGTACATCTCTTGTATCAATCGCACATACTTCTCTGGCACCATCTTCTCCCTCAGACTTCTCCATACCTCTTGTCTCAGGACTCAGTCATAAGCCTTTTCAAGGTCAATGAATACCTTATGTAGGTCCCTTTGCCTTTCCTCGAATTTCTCCATTAGTTGCCTCAGACAAAATAATATACCATCTGTTGTTCCCCTTCCCTTCATAAATCCAATCTGCTCTTTACCTATTTGTACTTCTTCTCTCAGTCTGGCATCTATCATCCTTTCCAGTATCTTCAAAGTGTGGGACATCAATTTGATGCCCCTATAATTACCACACTCTTGGACATCGCCTTTCCCTTTAAAAATTGGGATCAATATACTCCAATGCCATTCATTTGGTATCTTTTCCTGTTCAAGGATCTTTATCATAAGATCATACAGTATGTCCAGTCCTTCATCTCCTAATGCTTTCCATGCCTCCACAGGAATCATGTCTGGTCCGGTTGCCTTCCCATTCTTCATCTTCTTCAGTGCATTTAGTACCTCTTGCCTAGAAAACCTCATTACCATGCCAATGTTCACTTGCCTATCCTCTCTTATTAGTCTATTGTTTTCTTCATTTAACAAATGTTCGAAATATTCTTTCCATCTCTTCACAATGTCTTCCTCCTTTTTAAGTACTACACCATCTTGGTCTTTTATTTGTTGGATATGTGTAATATCTTTGGTGCTCTTATTTTTAGCCTTTGATAGCTTGACCATCTTCTTTAATCCTTCCTTTGTCCCCAGCTCATTATACACATCATCATACGACTTTGCTTTACCTTGGGCTACCACCTTTTTCACTGCCTTGTTTTTCTCTCTGAACCTATCACTGTCTTCCACTGACGCTGACTCTTCCCATCTTTTCTTTGCCTCCTTCTTATCTTTTACTACTTTCTCAATGTCTTCATCCCACCACCAACTCTCCTTTTCTTCCCATATGATGCCAGATGTCTCTCCTAGCAGCTCCTTTCCATGCCTTCTTATTACTGCTGCATTTCGTGCCCACCATACTTGAACATCTTCAATCCCTATATCAATATCCTCCAGAACCCTCCTCTTAAACTCTCTCTTCTTATCCCCTTCCTTCTCTAATTTGTAACATTTAATTTTCCTTATCCCTTTAGCTTTGGTTTTTCTTTCCCTTTTTAACTTCAAATCCATACATAGCAGTCTGTGTTGGGGGGCAACATGATCGCCTGGAATAACTTTGCAATTCTTGACCTCCACCAGCTTTATCCTTTTATACAGGAAGTAGTCTATCTGGGAGCATCTTCCCCCACTCCTATATGTTACTAGGTGTTCCCTTTTCTTCTTAAAAAATGTACTTACTATTGCCATGTCGAATGACACAGCAAAGTCCACTACACTCTCTCCTTCTGGGTTTCTCTCCCCAATTCCATTGGCCCCATGCACCCGACCAATCGCCTCATTTTCACTTCCGACATGGCCATTCAAATCTACCCCGGCTATCACCCTCTCCTGTTCTTCCAGTTCTTGCATTATTCCATCCATGTCTCTCCAGAAATTTCCCTTCTCTTCTTCTGTGCAACCAACTTGTGGTGCATATGCACTTATAATATTCAGAATCCCTCTTCCATAACATATCTTCAATCTGATGATATGGTCATTCTTTCTATGCACTTCTATCACTGTATTCTTCAGTTCACTAGACAGTACTATGCCAACTCCATTTCTACCTTGTTCATTTGCACATACACAACATCTACTTTCTTCATCAAGTCAGCTAATTCTCTACCTCTCCCAGTCATGGACCCAATATTAAGCTGACATACTCTAAACCCAATGTGAGCTCGCTTCTTTAGCTGCACCCGCTCTTGATGCAGTAGCCCTCGCCCTATCACAGAGTTAGGGCGATATCTCTGTGGGTCGTTTACGAAATACGCCCTAGCATTACCTATTTCCATATTTCGGCTCATTCCATTTTTAGGTTTTAGCACAGATTTTTACAGCCGGATGCCCTTCCTGACACCAACCCTCCCTATTTATCCAGGGTTTGGGACCGGCACCCATAAGGACTTGTTTGCCCCCAGGTGGCTAGGTTGTTCGTAAGCTTTTTGCTCGCATCATTTTTTACTATTGTGGACCCCTTAGAATAATAATAATAATAATAATACTCAATAATAATAATAATAATAATAATAATAATAATAATAATAATAATAATAATAATAATGTGCTACTAGAAACAGCCCTCATAGTGAGGAAAGTGATGGACTCCTAAGCAGGCAGGATACAACCTGGAACCCCACACTATAGGAAAGAAAAAAAAAGTCAAATGGGATGACTGTGATAGACAATAATAATAATGGTATTATAATAATAATAACTAAGAATACGGAGCTTCTGCATCACTGAACTAAGAACAGCCACACAGCGGGTGGCAGACGCCACTCTGATAAATATCCACTTTTGACTTCATTTCGCGGTTCGAGAGGTTTTCATTTGTTGTGGCATCGTTCTGGAAGACCTGGAAGCTGGAATATTAAATCCATAACCTCGACATCCTTTCTACGAAATTATCTTCGCCACACGAGCGATGGAAAGGAAAAAAAAATTATACGAACGGAACATATTGAAATTAAAGTCACCTTCACAGAAGTGATCTGAGACGGAAATGTGTGTAAGGGAGAAGTAACCACCAACCAAATCAGTTCGTATCATCAATCTAAAGGAAAAATAAACATCGCTGTTAAAAGGGAAGGTATCCTAGGAAGCATTATATTTTGAGTCTGGGTTTTTAGCATTTTTATTAAATTTTGGTAAAACGTATAGGCATTAGTCTAAGTCCAACAAAACGTGCCTGATTAAGGTAAATAGAACAAGAATTACCCGTCTGTCCATGTATCGATCTACTACCGACTAACCTTACTGTGTAGTTAAAGAGACTTTATTCTCTAAGTTCAATTCGGTCATTTAGATTACCGCCAACATTGAAGGTGCCACAGCAATTTATTGAAGCTTTCATTAGTCATTTTTCTTATTTATGAATACCTTACCTAGAACTCTAACACGGGAAAGAAAAGCATAAATAACACAAAAACACAAAAAGTTCAATTACATCAGCTTCTGGAAATGATAATCACGCACATTTAGTCTTCACCATACACATTAAAGTACGCGTTCACACGAACATATACGCACATATCTATATGTACCTGTGTGTGTGTGTGTATATATATACTATGCAACACCGTATCTTGCTTCTAAGTAATCAGTAGAAGGATCCACAGTAATATTGTTGTTTATCCAGACGAAATATATTTGTGGAATATTTACAGTGATTTTATCTTTCGTCCATCCTCTTTCATTTCTTTGGTAATGCCACCTTTCATAATGCCCTTAATTTTCTTGTTAAACGTGGACTGAATGTCAGAAATGGACGGCGCTACAGAAATCTTGGAATAAGTATTAACATCGCTATAAGCAATCTAACTGCCTTAATAAGGTACTCTGACTACTCATAACCACCACACATCGCCCTTCGTCGGCCTCAGAGATTTTAATATTTTCAGGAAAACTACTCACGCAAATACGTACATATCATGACGAGAAAATCAAAAGCAACGTTCTGACCAATTTGTTTTTTTAGAGTTTCGAGTTTGTCACCCTAGTTTCATTGACCAGGAATTTGAATTCTTGACTACGAGTTTCAAAAAGTTATGTTACCACAAGTGTTTTATTGACAAATGTCTTTCTAGAGCCAGAAGAATGTTTTCTAATCCAAGGGAACAGCGTTCAACTGCTAATTTTAAATGCCTTCCCTTCCGTATAATCATGACCTGAAAAGAGTTTCTAATAATCTTAGAAAAGGAAGGAATGGGTATAGCGTAGATTTTCCAATACCCTAATACTCTTAGAAAGAAAATTATCAAAAACAGTTGCAGAAAACCAAACACCGATGTTGGAGTCTATGCTATAGGGTGTAAGAATTGTGACAAATGCTATATTGGCGAAAGCGGTCGTTCCCTGGACCAGAGGAAACGAACATATTGCAGCTTGCCGTTTGGGAAACGTTTACAGCACCATTGCAAAGCATACTTGGGATTCTGATCATGCCATTGACTTCAAGGGAGGAAAAGTTATATACAAAAGCGCGGACAGGACCACCAGGAGGATTGTGGAAGGGGCTCTCATCACTTTGAATGACACCTTTGAGGGGAATACAGAAATACAGCTTTCTTCAATCTGATAATTAATGTAGATAACCATCCTTCGCCCGTTCCAGAGTCTAATCTACAAACTACCTTTTAGGATAACGACCCTCAAGATATCATTCAGGAAGAAGACCGGCGCTTTGTCCCGCATCCAAGATCACAGAGAATTTTGGAAAGGAATACGACCCAATGACCTGTTCGCAAATTTCTACCTTGTTTATCATTTTCGTTTGATTATATTTATTTGGATTTCTTCACCAAAGTTATGTCTCTCATTTAGCTAGTGATCAAGTCCCCAGAAGGAATGGGTAACGAAAGCCATAATCATTGTAAACATTTCCACAAATATATTTCGTCTGTATAAACAAGAATATTACCGTGGATCCCTCTAATGATATATATATATATATATATATATATATATATATATATATATATATATATATATATATATATGTATGTATGTATGTATATTATATATATAGTATATTATATATATATATATATATATATATATATATATATATATATATATGTATATATATATATATATATATATATATATATATATATATATATATATATATATATATATATATATATATATATATATATATATATATATATATATATATATATATATATATATATATTCTATGCTATCTTCTAACCTAGCTATGGTAGCATAGTCCAGGAGGCGTCTGGAAGGCAGAAACACATTTTATTGTTAAGGATGATTATTTGTGCACATGTTACAGAGAGAGAGAGAGAGAGAGAGAGAGAGAGAGAGAGAGAGAGAGAGAGAGAGAAGGCTTAATTTAATACGCAGGGCGCGTTCAGCCTTCACCGCTCAAAATATTTCCTCATGATACACTAAGAAGGATTCTTCAGCGTCATACCTATTTCATAACAAGACTCCCCCGGTCTGGAGAGAAGCCCTCATACACCGTGTCATTAGTCTCGTCATAAGAACCCAGTTATTTGTGTAGCTACTTACACGTGTCGTTATATAATTTAAAGAGAAAGACTTCATACTTCTAGGGTCATGTGAAGTTGATTGAAATTCCTCGAACGTTGCTGACGCTAAATATTTATTTTCTTGTACTGTTTTGATTAAAATATTTCTTCTACTATATATACATATATATATATATATATTATATATATATATATATATATATATATATATATGTGTGTGTATATATAGATTATATATATATACATATGTATACATGTGACACACACTCACATATATATATATATATATATATATATATATATATATATATATACATGTACACATGTGTACAAACACACACTAATATATATATATGTTTGCATTACCCTACAAAAATTAAATATTAAAGTACATTTGTACCTTAATATTTATATATGAATCACCGTGATGTAATAAAAATTTATAATATGGCTACGTGCGGCAAACGTTCGACTTGGTTAACGTGGCAGAGGTGGTTGATTATCAATTCCATTTACAAGTACTTGAGTTCCACAGTGATTTGTAAGGTCGGATTCGGTATCAACTTATACCTCATTTGTTGGCCGAGTCGGTAGCACCATTGAAGTCCGGATTTCACGAGGAAAAAATTATTATCAACTAAAAAAAATCACCTTCGGTTAACATATGAAAATATATTAATTCCGAGGTAGAGCGAATTGGATATTAAAGGACATTAAATTTTGTAGCTTAATGCTTGTACATGAATCACGATGATGTAATAAAAATTCACACACACACACACACATATATAATATGTGTGTGTGTGTGTGTGTGTGTATAAAGAGAGAGAGAGAGAGAGAGAGAGAGAGATCAAGGGCAGATGGAAAGGCACACGAACAATCAACTACATTTATTGTGGCCGACGGCGTTTCGCAATAATCCATTGCATCTTCAAGCCAGCAAAATGACACGTATAATATTGATTGATAAAAAGGACGCCACTTTATAAAATTATAAAAGAAAAATAAATTTCTTAATATACTTTAAAACCAATCTACCCCGTACTACATGGCCAAAAGTGACTAAACACAAAAGGTAAAACTAGGTGGAATTAAACAGAACAGTAGGAGAGAGAAAAAAGATTACAAGACAAACAAAGGAGTGGAAGACGTCTGGGCAATTAACGAGGGAACGAGACCTTTCATGAAAATGGACTCTAAAGTTCATTTTAGAGTAAATCTGCGTTTTGCATGTAAGGAATCACACTGCAATCTGCCAAAAGTAGATTGGTATTAAAAAAAACAAAAAAACTTCCGAGTAATCGCCTCAGCCCAACACGAAGACGAGCTTATGACTTTAGAGTCAATTTTCAAAATGACTAAGAATAAAAAGCCGGGTGTTGGATGTCATGATGATGATAATGATATTTAACTCTGATTTTCATGATACTGAAAATCCCTTAGTATGCTTTTTATATTTTTTCTACAATCCGTATTTCGAGACAACAGCAAAAAAAAATATATATTGGATATTTTATGATAACGAAAGACTATCTAAAACCTCACAATCTAAAAGGAAATAACTTGAGAGAGAGAGAGAGAGAGAGGACGCATCGGTTATAGCTACGCGATACCAGCTGACTCAAGGCAAGCAAATACCCCTGGTAGTGTGGGCAACATAATTCATACATAATACATATATATCATATATATATATATATATATATATATATATATATATATATATTATTATATATATATATTTATATATATATAGATATATATATATATATATATATTATATATATATATATATATATATATATATATATATATATAGATATATATATATATATATATCTATAAATATATATATACTACATACATACACATGGTTTTGTGATTGTACACTTTTTACTGTTAAACAATGTTGACACTCCTTACAATTAGCGCTATATGAAACTATCATTATGCTAGATTAATCATCAAACTACCCAATAGCCGAACGACGAGACAAAATCCCATCAGACGGGAGCAGCTAAAGTGTCGAGTTATTTCGGTGTCTCCGGTTCGAGCAAAAACTCTTCCCTTTTCGAGCTCAGTTGACAAAATATAACTCTGACCTTCTTCTTCGATTCTTTGTTCTACAATGGGCTGTTCCGAAGGCCGTAGTTCAATTTATAGGCTTCGCTAATTTTATTTAGGTCCGGTTAAGGTCAACAATGCTGTGAATGGTTGTGTTTAATATTATTATTATTATTATTATTATTATTATTATTATTATTATTATTATTATTATTGATTAGGAGCTCTTACGTTATGCTATGCTATGGGATGGTAGTACTTATTATCATTATTAATTTTAGGTAATGGTGTGTTAAGAACTGTTACATAATGGGGGTATTTTTCATGATTGTAATTATTGTAATTATAAATATCATTAATTTAGGGGCAGTTTCTTGAAAACAAATCGATCGAATCGTAGTTTAGAGCTTTTTAGTATTTGTATTATTTATTTATTATCATTGTAACCCTGTCCTTAAAGAACAACCGGCCGCCCGGCACCCATCCCCACCCCCCCACAAAAAAAGGCGTTGTAAAGGAAAAAAAATTAATAAAAAAAATCCGAGTCTAGCCAAGAGATCTGAGTTGACACCCAAGACTTGAAATGAGATTTGAAAAAGATGGTTAACAGGAACCTTCCTTGAATAAGAGAGAAGCCCCTGACGGCTCCTTATTAATCAGTCGCGAAATATCATCGAGAAGGTCAAGCGAAAACTCCATTCAGTTCGGAGGCTTCTACTGAAATGTCATCTTGGATGGATCTTAATTGGGAACGAGTTACTTCAAGTAATGAACTAAGAAAGTAGCTGCCTTTAATTACGACCGGCTTTCTGCCCTTCTGTGACACCTTCCAAAAACCCTGTCCTGCCTATTTCCGTTTCAGCGCTGAATGACCTCGTAGGTCCCATTACTTGGACTTTGACCTAAATTCTATTAGCATCATGATTTGTAATTTTCGGTAAAGAAAAGATATTCGCGAAATACTTTCGAGTTTATCATTCGATGCACTATAGAAATCCCTTCCCTACAAAAAAAAAAAAAAAAAAAAAAAAAAAGACAATTATTTTGTTTGAATAAACGAATCGAGAAGGATCGAACACACTTAATCAGACAAAGCTCTGAAAAAGTCCCGAAACGGAAAGAGAGTCAACTATAAGGATGAATCAGCAGAAAGAGATAGAAATTGTCATAGGACAGATGTTACATGGCATCAAAACTGGCCCCCAGCCTCATAGGAAAGCGGAGAGAGTAACTAATTACATCTATTAACCTCACATAAAGAAGTCGTTGAATTCCTTTCTTCTTCAGGAAACTTTAGATTTCCTTCTCCGGTTTTTGGTTCGTGTCAGCAGAAGTGAAGCAATTAAGACAACGGATTAAATACTGGAACAGTTGTGGGAAAGAGCTGCAGATACCCTTCATTAGCTCTAAACATCTGTTTAAAGGGAAACAATTTTAGAACAAATTTATATATATATATATATATATATATATATATATGTATATATATATATATATATATATATATATATCATAAATATATATATATATATATATATATATATATATATATATATATATATATATATATATACATATATATATATTTATATATATATATATATATATATATATATATATATATATATATATATATATATATATACTATATATATATGTAGATGACCAACCAAACGACGGCCGGGAAAACTCAGTGATTACTATCCCATTTATCCATGTATGACTGTGATGTCTGACCCATTTCTCCAGATATTACTGTGGCAACTGTCCCATTTATCCAGATATTACTGTAATGTCTGCCCCTTTTATCTAGGTATTACTGTGACGATTGTCCAGGTTATCCAGGCATTACTGTGGTGACTGCCTCATTTATACAGATATTATTGTGATAACTGTCCCATTTATCCAACGTTTCTTATAAGTAACAACTATGGCTTGTTAGAATGTGTCGGTAGCTCGAGACTATGTAAGTTTGGCTATTGCTATTCCTGTTATTTGTATATATATATATATATATATATATATATATATATATATATATATATATATATATATATATACAAATGGTAAACACATTTGATTGTTTGTCTGTTTGTTCCAAGTGAACGTCTACACCAGTGAACCGATCAGTATGAAATTTGGTACAAAGGTTAAGATAACATAGGGTTTGAACACAGGCTAATTAGATTTTCTCTAAAGCATATATAACCTCCCCCTAAAAAGTTATTTCTTCTACCCCTCCCGGCCCCCTCCCACACCCCAGAATGTATCTGTATTTTTTGCGGCTGAATTGGTTCAGATTTGAAACGTAGGCTATCAGTGCTAATTGCATTAATTCAAAATAGTTATCAAGCCGTTTGGGGGCATTGTGGGGCCCCCTTAAGTATAACTTTCTTGCTTTGAGGCTGAATTTGATCAAATTTACAGCATGTGTTAGGACAGCAATTGTATTATATATTAATAAATTACTATGAGAATTTTAGGGCCCTGGAGGACCCCCTATGCCCCGTCCTCAATATAACCTTCTTATTACTTTGTCTGTAATGATTAAATTTGAAATACAGGTTAATAGTAGCCTCCTGGTGGGGGCATAAGAATAATTACAACCACCCCGGACATGAAATTCACTGTCTTATTTTTTTTCAAGTTTTTGTTTAAATTTTTCATGTGGGATATTAGTACTAACTGTACCTACTATATGATAAGCCCATATAGGAAGGGGACATGAAGGGGTGGCAGGGGAATAACATGTAAAAATAACGAAAAACAACAGATAACAGTGTCTAATCCATAGTTTTCTAGGTCACTTAGATGAATAATGACTCTCCTAATAACCTCCAAGTCCAACTTCAGCCCCAGGAAGGATGGTGGGAATTGGGTGACATGTCAAAATAACCCAAAAAGTCTGACATTACTGTCTAATTCCTAGTTTCTGAGGTTGCTGGGACGAATAATGACACTCCCGATGCTCTTCAAGTCCAAGTTCAGCCCCAGTGTACCAGTAGGAAGGGGGGGTGGGAGGGGGAGGAGTTGAGAAGTAGTGAAATATAGAATATAAAAAATGCTGGGCAATGTAACTGAAGCAACTATTGGTTGCCATCCAGTTTTCCAGGGCAGCACCTGGTTGGTCACCTAGAGATATATATATATATATATATATATATATATATATATATATATATATATATATATATATATATATATATATATATATATATATATATATATATATATATATATACATATATATATATATATATATATATTACTATATATATATAATATATATATATATATATATATATACAATATATATATATATATATATATAGATATATATATATATATATATATATATATATATATATATATTACATTATATATATATATATATATATATATATATATATATATATATATATATATATATATATATTGTAATATCAGCTACTTAAATTTTATCTCGTGGCTCCATTAAAGTAAACATTTATTAATTTCTGTCAATATTTGATCAGTTCATTTGAGCCTCGAATTCTTGGTTCGAGTTTTGTATTGTTGCGCTTCCCCCACTGAATGTTATTTGCTAATTGGTACTCCGCCCATGAAAAGTTCTCTTTACTTTCATGTACGAGTGCTTCGGTAGTTTCATCTTCTGTCTCCTGCCACGTTGGACTGTTTAAGAGGCGATTTACATATTTTTCGTCTGGATGGAGGAGAGATTGCTTTTCCGCTCTCCTGTAGAGAAGTTCTCGCCCTTTTTCACGGCCCGTTGATCAGTGTGGCGATCACCACGTTGCACCATTGCTCTGCTACATAGATTTTGTTGGAAGTCTTGCTTCGAGTGGACTCGTCTGCTGCTGATGCATCAATGTCCTTGGATGCATACACCTGAACCCCTTTTGTGACTGCGGTTGCGTTCTCGTGCTTCCAAGTGTACCGAGACCATCGTCATCGTCTACGTCTTGAGTCTCTCGACTAGTTATGGTGACGCCTCTAGAAACACTCTACAAACGGCCGTTGTCTCGAGATCTTCTGAGAGTCGTTAGGAGGCCTTTTGGTCGTGAAGAAGAGTAAGCTTCCGATTATGTGTGTTCTTTTTATCCACGAATATACTCATTTCCTTGTGGTTAAGCAATAGTGTCCTGGGACGACTAAAGCCGGAGTGCCATCGAAACCATCACTTGTTTACTAAACTGCTTCAGTGCTGGGATTGTGTTTTTGTCCGTACCGTGGGAACATATATATATGTAATGGTACATTTCCGTAAATATTGTGTTCAGTTAGGTTAAGCATTTCTTTCTTTCTTTAATCTCTCACTTATTACTGACTTAGTGTGGAAGTTTTTTTTCTCCTTTTCCTCGACACTTTCCCTCTAACTATCATTTGAGTGAAGGTTAGCTGTGAGTCTGAATGGTAGTTTTAAGTGTATGTGACTGTGCCCTCAGCCAATAATTCGAGGATGTGTGCAAGTAACTTCTTGTAATAAATTTGAATTTTTACGTTCGTTTTCAATTGCCCCCTCAAAGTGTATTTTATTGTCTGTATTGCTGGTAAAATTTACTCTTTAGCCTACAAGCTATCGTAGTAAAAGCAATATTGTTGGAAGGCCCAGTAAACGCCTGGACAAATTATTTTAAATTTTGAAGTAAAAATAAGTGTTTTTTTGTTAAATATCTCATCAGAATAACAGAGTTCCTAACATTTTGGCGACCTTTTTACAAGGATTAGTTACCAGCAATATAGCAGTTAAGCACTTGAGGGGTTATAAGGAGATAAAAATTAGATAATTGCTAATAGGTTTCACCCAAAGTAGGTAACATGGGTTCCCCAAAGGAAAACGTTGAGGGGGCGGCGATTCGTTTCTTAGAAGATGATGATTGGGAAAGAAAGCTGTATGATTTAAAAAGGGATGATTTGTGGTTCTTTGCAGACTTCTTTAGTTTGAGTCTCCCCACCGATATCAGGAAGGGTCCTTTGTTATGGGAGGTGGTTAAGGCTGTTAAAGCTTATAAAGAATCTATTTTGGAAGTTAGTCATAGTGAAGAAACCCCTGGTAGCAATGAAAAACAGGACAGAGTTAGTCAGGAACTAGCAGGGACGTCAGGTGACTTAAAGTTAGATATCTTGAGGGAACAGAGTGAAATAAAAGATTTGGAATTTAAATCCTTACAATTGCGAGCAGAGGAGAGGGCTAAGGATAGGCAACACGAAAAGGAGTTATTAGAACTTCAGATAAAGTTGAGTGGTGATAACAGTACCTATAAAAATAATAATTTCAACTTGATGACTGCAATAAAGTTAATTCCTTGCTTTATTGAAGAGGATGTGCCTGAATTTTTCACGGCTTTCGAACGTATTGCTATCAAACTCTCGTGGCCTCGAGATATGTGGACGACTTTACTGCAATGTAAATTGAAAGGTAAGGCTCAGCGTGTATACAATACACTTAGTGATGAAATTTCCTCAGATTATGATAGTTAAATATTATATTGAAAGCCTATGATCTCGTCCCAGAAGCATATCGGCAAAAATTCCGTGATTTAAGGAAAGATTTGGACACTACCTTTATTGAATTTGCCAGGAAGAAAGGACAATTTTTTGAGGATTGGCTAAGGAGTAAGGAGGTGGATAACTTTGATAAACTAAAGGAGCTCATCCTGATTGAGGAATTTAAGAGAATGGTGTCTAAAGACCTTAAAATACATCTTGAAGAGCTCAAAATAGATTCTCTTCAAGAAATCGCAATTGCGGCTGACGAATATTCACTAGCTCATCGGCAGGAATCCGTGAAAAGGGAGATCAATTTTGGCAAGGAAGTTTCCCCCCACGACAATTTGAGAAAAAGTAATAAGCCAAAAGAAACAAGCTTTGTAGTCAAAGATGAAAATAACTACTCTGGCGTAGAGAGCAAGGTCAGTAGTGTAATACCGCGTAGTTTTTCCAATAGTAATAGATTTGGTAACAGAAGTACTACTACCGGTAGTAGTGACACTCTGGAGCACAGGTCAAATATTACATGTTTTTGGTGTAGTCGAAAGGGGCATACCAAGGCAGAGTGTAGGGCAATGCAAAAATTTCTTGCTAGCCAAAACAGGGAAGCAATCTGTTAACAGCTGAACAACCTTCAGAAGAAGAAACAAAGTGACTAAAATTTCGTAAGTATATCTCGAATGGGTCTATTTTCATTAACAGTGACAAGAGGCTAGGCAGAGGTATTAAAATTTTGTGTGACACGGGAGCCGCACAGTCATTAATTTTAAGAAAATCTGTGCCTCAGGGTTTTGTGTTTGCCAGTAATGATTTTGTGGTCTTGGGAGGTTTTCCAAATACATTAGTATCGTGCCCTCTTGAAACACTTTATTTAGAAGCTGATTATTTTAAAGGTAATGAAAATTAGCAATAGTGGATACTTTGCCTATTCCTGGAATTGAGTTGATATTTGCTAATGATTTGGTGGTTGAAAATGAACTAAATTTTTTTCCAATTTTATCTTTGATAGAGAAAGACTGTCTTTGTGATGGCTCTTTGCCAGAGTTTGGTGATCCTGTTTCCATTGTCACTCGTTCTCGTTCAAAGGGGGTAGACTTAGAAGAAATGGATTTAGACTTAGAAAGTGTAAATAGACAGGTAACTGACTTTGTGACTAGTGGCAAATTGAGTAGTATAATTTTTGATGATGTCGACTGGGAACCCGAGGCCTTGAAGGAAGCCCAATCAAGGGAATTTAATGATGTGACTACTGAATCTATTGTAAATGATTTCTCCAAACCTTATTTTGTTAAAGAAGATGGTCTACTATATAGGGTCAGTAGAGCAGTGGAAGCTCCTGCTGACCAGATAGAAGTGGTCCGTCAGTTGGTAGTTCCCGAGAAGTATCGGAAGAAATTGTTATGGTTGTCTCATGAGAACAATCTTGCCGGACATTTCGGTGTCCGGAAGACGTTTCAGAAGTTAGCCGAACATTTCTTCTGGCCTGGAATGCGCACAGATGTAAAAAAACATGTCCACTCTTGTAACACCTGCCAAATCGTGGGTAAGCCAAATCAAAAGGTACCTAAAGCTCCTTTAATTCCAATTCCTGCTGTCGGGGAACCCTTTAGGGAAGTCATGGTAGATGTGGTTGTTCCGTTGCTGCGAACACGAAGTGGCAATGAGTATATTTTGTCCATAATAGATAGGATGTCACACTTCCCTGAGGCTATTCCCTTACGGAGAATAGGGAGTGAGAAAATCACGGAGGCATTAATTGTATTTTTTACTAGGTTTGGTTTTCCCAAGGTTTTGCAAACTGATTGCGGTACAAATTTTACCAGCAGAAACTTTAAAAGGAAGATGGAGGAGTTAGGAGTTAAACATACAACCTCGACTCCCTATCATCCTGAAAGTCAGGGTCAGGTGGAGAGGTTCCACCAAACTTTGAAGAGTGTTTTGAAGAAATTCTGTTTCGAGACTGGTAGCGAGTGGGACAAAGAATTGCCATATGCATTATTTGCTATTAGATCTATTCCAAATGAAACTCTTGGGTTCTCTCCTTTCAATCTAGTCTTTGGTCATAGTGTGAGAGGTCCTCTTGATGAGGTCAGGGAGCACTGGGAAGGGGAAACCCCGGAAATCAATGTACTGGACTATATTTCGAATTTGCAAGCTAAACTTCAAAATGCTTGGTCTTTTGCTAAAGAAAATTTGGCAAAAGGGCAAGCTGTAATGAAAAGTAATTACGACATAAAATCCAGACGCAGAGAATTTTCACCAGGTGACAGAGTTCTGGTTTTGCTTCCTATGCCTGGGAATCCTCTCAAGGCACAATTTTCTGGGCCGTGGAGAATTTTAAAGAAAATGAGTGAAGTAAATTACTTAGTGGAGACTCCTGGACGTAGGAGGAAGTCTCAACATTGCCATATAAATATGTTAAAACCTTATGTTAGTAGAAGTAATGAAGAAGTAGAAGTAGAACCAATTTCTTTAGTTGATGTGGTTACCGAAGTTGATGAAAAATTGACGATTGGACCAAATATTTTATCAAATAATTCTGATGTCCTTAATAACCTTTCTTCGAAATTTCAGCATTTGGATCCAGATAAAGCTTCTTCCCTTGTTGACTTAATAAATCAATATAAAGACCTTTTTCAGGATGCACCGGGTTTGACTACTATTTTAGAACATGATGTAGACGTTGGGGACACCCAACCTATGAAACAATGCCCTTACAGGTTAAACCCCGTAAAGAAGGATATAGTTAAGGAAGAGGTTAAATACATGCTGGACCATAATTTGATAACTCCTAGCACTAGTCCGTGGAGTTCTCCGTGTTCTTGTAAAGAAGGGAATGGGTGGGCAAAATCGACTGTTTTGATTATCGTAAAATCAACGAGGTTACTAAAACAGATTCTTATCCTTTGCCTCGGGTGGAGGACTGTATCGACCGCATAGGATCCGCTAAATTCATCAGCAAGTTCAACCTATTAAAAGGGTACTGGCAGTTCGGTCTTATCCTCGGGCAAGGGAAATTTCAGCTTTTGTGACGGGTGATGGACTGTATGAGTGTTTAGTTATGCCATTAAGAATGAAAAACACAGCCGCCACCTTCCAGAGGTTGATGAACTTGGTAACCTGTGATTTGGAAGGATGTGTTGTCTACATAGACGATTTGGTGATCTACAGTGACGACTGGCCCACTCACATTAAACGAATTAAGGCACTGTTTGAAAAGCTTCGAAAAGCTGGTCTTGTTATAAATTTAAGAAAAAGTGACTTTGCTAGAGCCAAGGTTGTTTACCTAGGACATGAAATTGGTCTGGGCGAAGTAGCTCCTAAAAAGGCGAATGTGGAAGCCATAACGATTTTTCCTGTCCCTACCAACCGGAGAGGTGTGAGAAGATTCCTCAGTATGGTAGGATATTACAACAGATTTATTAAAAATTTCTCTGACCTGGCCATTCCTTTAACAGATCTATTAAGGAAAAATGTAAAGTTTGTTTGGGATAGTAATTGTCAGGCGGCTTTTGAAAAGTTAAAAGGTGCCCTGACAAACTACCCACTTTTGCGATCCCCCGATTTTTCTCTCCCTTTCTCTTTAGCCACAGATGCGAGCGACACCGGATTGGGTGCAGTGCTTCTCCAGAGAGACTAGGAAGGAATTAACCATCCAGTAGCTTTCTTCTCAAAGAAATTGTCACCAGCCGAGAGGAAATATTCGACAATAGAAAAGGAAGCCCTTGCTTTAATTAAAGCGCTAAATCATTTTAACATTTATTTATCAAATCACTTCTCCCAAATAGAAGTTTACATGGATCACAACCCATTGATTTTCATTAACCGTTTTAAGAACAAAAACTTACGAATACTTAGATGGAGTTTAGTACTCCAGGAGTACAACCTTATTATTAAGCATATTGCTGGCAGAAAGAATATTGTGCCTGATGCTTTGTCTAGGGTTTATGAGAGAGTGAATGGTCATTAGTGTTTACGTTGTATATATATATATATATATATATATATATATATATATATATATATATATATATATATATATTTTTTGGCATTGTCTAATTATTTTTTATTTCAGATTATGCTTAGTCTAATTATGTTCACCTTTTTATTTTGGAATAGTTTAGAATTTGCTTTGGTACTCTATTAATTATCTTTAAGTTTACCATTTCTTTTATTATTAATGTAAGTTCACAATTCAGTTTTTTCTAAAAAAAAAAATATTATTTTTTTTTCTTATTGGTGGGGGGCTGTAATATCAGCTACTTAAATTTTATCTCGTGGCTCCATTAAAGTAAACATTTATTAATTCCTGTCAATATTTGATCAGTTCATTTGAGCCTCGAATTCTTGGTTCGAGTTTTGTATTGTTGCGCTTCCCCCACTGAATGTTATTTGCTAATTGGTACTCCGCCCATGAAAAGTTCTCTTTACTTTCATGTACGAGTGCTTCGGTAGTTTCATCTTCTGTCTCCTGCCACGTTGGACTGTTTAAGAGGCGATTTACATATTTTTCTTCTGGATGGAGGGGAGATTGCTTTCGGCTCTCCTGTAGAGAAGTTCTTTCCCTTTTTCACGGCCCGTTGATCAGTGTGGCGATCACCACGTTGCACCATTGCTCTGCTACATAGATTTTGTTGGAAGTCTTGCTTCGAGTGGACTCGTCTGCTGCTGATGCATCAATGTCCTTGGATGCATACACCTGACCCCCTTTTGTGACTGCGGTTGCGTTCTCGTGCTTCCAAGTGTACCGAGACCATCGTCATCGTCTACGTCTTGAGTCCTCTCGACTAGTTATGGTGACGCCTCTAGAAACACTCTACAAACGGCCGTTGTCTCGAGATCTTCTGAGAGTCGTTAGGAGGCCTTTTGGTCGTGAAGAAGAGTAAGCTTCCGATTATGTGTGTTCTTTTTATCCACGAATATACTCATTTCCTTGTGGTTAAGCAATAGTGTCCTGGGACGACTAAAGCCGGAGTGCCATCGAAACCATCACTTGTTTACTAAACTGCTTCAGTGCTGGGATTGTGTTTTTGTCCGTACCGTGGGAACATATATATATGTAATGGTACATTTCCGTAAATATTGTGTTCAGTTAGGTTAAGCATTTCTTTCTTTCTTTAATCTCTCACTTATTACTGACTTAGTGCGGAAGTTTTTTTTCTCCCTTCTCCTCGACACTTTCCCTCTAACTATCATTTGAGTGAAGGTTAGCTGTGAGTCTGAATGGTAGTTTTAAGTGTATGTGACTGTGCCCTCAGCCAATAATTCGAGGATGTGTGCAAGTAACTTCTTGTAATAAATTTGAATTTTTACGTTCGTTTTCAATTACCCCCTCAAAGTGTATTTTATTGTCTGTATTGCTGGTAAACTTTACTCTTTAGCCTACAAGCTATCGTAGTAAAAGCAATTTTGTTGGAAGGCCCAGTAAAACGCCTGGACAAATTATTTTTAAATTTTGAAGTAAAATAAGTGTTTTTTGTTAAATATCTCATCAGAATAACAGAGTTCCTAACAATATATATATATATATATATATATATATATATATATATATATATATATATATATATATATATATATATATATATATATATATATATATATATATATATATATATATATATATATATATATAAATACAAAGTAGAATCCAATATGTATTTTTATCATATTTATTTACAAGAAAACATTAATGATATATTCATTATAAATTTGATTGCTTAAATAAATCAATCCTCGGCAGAATCTATGTAAACTTGATGGTTTCTGAAGCATAATAAATCTTAAAAGATCTAATCACTTCAATATAACCATGATAACAAACAGAGAGACGAACAGACCAACAAATTAAAGAAATAAAGAATGCAAGGTCCGGAGATAATAATCCGCACACTTACACTTGATCGAATTAACAACGCATTCAGACAAGCCATTACAACAGATAGCTGCTGCCTACCAGACTCAAAGGAAATAGTTTTGCTCCTTGGGGAAATTGCTGGTTCATGCATCATTGAGACTTGGGAACTTTCATAAGCAACAAGGGAAGATCATGTGGTTACTAGATGGCATGATCCGAGTAGGCTTTGCATTTTATATTATGCTAAGATTTTTTTCCCTTGTTCAGCTGTATAGAGTTTCAAAAACAATAAATGCGTGCATTCACACACACTCACATATATAAATAGTGACACTCTTGATGCCCTCCAAGCCCAAGTTCAACCTCAATAGGGAATAGGGGTGAAAAGGGGTGGGAAGGGGTTGGCATGAACAGACACTCCCGGTGCCCTTCAAGTCCAAGTTCAGCCCCAATTGGAATGGGAGGGGGGGGGGGGGGGGGGGGAAGGCGTTGGAAACTAAAATGTAAAAATACTTAGAAATGTAACTGAAGCAACTACATTCCAGGAGAGAGAGAGAGAGAGAGATGAGAGAGAGAGAGAGAGGAGAGAGAGATTATTTGTGATTCAGTTTTCCTGGGCAGCGCTGGGTTTGGTCATCTAATATATATTAAAGTAAATAAATTATATATATATATATATATATAATATATATATATATATATTACATATATATATATACATATATATATATATATATATATATATATATATATATATATATATATATATATATATATATATATATATACATATATATATATATATATATATATATATATATATATATATATATATATATATATATAATATATATGTGTGTGTGTGTGTGTGTGTGTGTGTGTGTGTGTGTGTGTGTGTGTGTGTGTTGCCATTCTGTAACTAGAGAACAAAGCTTGAATATTTGAGTATGTTTCACACCTAATTAGACGCAAATAGCTTCGATCTCCATGAAAAAAGGAAACATATTCTGACGCAAAATAACCTGGAAAAAGGCCTAGAAACCTCTGCTTCGACCTTTAATGGAAATGGTGACAGCAGGTGTCTCTTTACCTTTGATCTAAATGCAGCCATTTTTTCTTGATCATCTTTTATAAAGATGAACATGCGTATACAATGGGCACTATACAAATTGCTTTTAACCATTTCTGCCTTCCTGCACATTATTTTGCTTTCATAGCTCTTTATTTACTTTCCTCTTGATTAAACTCCTCATTCTTCACCACTCGCTGGTAAATAAATTACTTTGGATTTTTCCCTTTGCTTTTACATTCTCCCTTTTTCTTGTCAGCGGTTTTCATTTTCCTACATCTATTTCTTAATTTTTTTTCTCCAACTTATACTAGTTTTGTTGATGCTGCGGTGAACTTTGATTTTTATCTTATTCTAGTTTGCAGTCTTGCATTATTTTCTGTTTATTTTTCTAATTCTATTAGAAAATGCTCATCCGAGCAGCTATATTGAATCCTAAACGGTTAAACTGTGAAAAGATAAAAAATAATCAAAATAAAAATGTTAAAATTCAAAGACTTGAAAACCAAAAAACTGATTTTACTATAAAAATATGGAAACATTCCAAAAATACGGTGATATTGTATCACGGTGATAAAACAATCCATTCGCTTTTAAAATATAACTGTTTTCAAGCATAGTATAGAGCATATTCATGGTTATTTTTATTTGTGAATAGCCGTTTAAAATTGAGCTATCCAATAAAAAAAAAAAACTTTTGCACGATTTTGTTTTTGTAGCTCGAATAATTTATATGAATCACGGTGACGTGATAATTATTCATAATATGGCTACGTTCGTCAAACGTTCGAATTTGTTAACATGGTAGGGAGGTTGGATATCGATTCTAATTATGAATAACCGAGTTCGACGATGATTTGTAAGGTCAGTGTAAGGTCAGAATCGGTATAAACTTTTAACCTCACTTGTTAGCCGAATCGATAACATCACTGTCGTCTTGATTTCGTCTCTGTCCGCTGGACGGTGGTTCAATCCCACGAGAGGAAGAAATTATTATCAACTAAAAAATTCCCCTTCGGTTTACGTATATGAAAATATATCAATTCCGAGGTAGAGCGAATTAGATATTAAAGGACATTTGTAGCTTGAATAATTTATATGAATCATGATGATGTGATAATTATTCATATATAGTATATATATATATATCTATATATATATATATATATATATATATATATATATATATATATATATATATATATATATATATATATACAAATAGGGAACTAATTTATTAGCACATGTTTCATAGATATAATCTCAAATATAAGGCCAAGACGCTACCAACTGACCCACACAGGTCATACCAGCAAATTCTACCCAGCTCCCTGTTTTTATTGCTTTTTATTTTTATTTGTCTTGGAAGTGGTTATCGCGGAGGAAGCTGCCTTTCCTTCATCTCAGCATTTTAGTTTTCTTTAAAAGAAAACTGTCTGTCTGTCCGCACTTTCCTGTCCGCCTTCAGATCTTACAAACTCCTGAGGCTAGAGGGCTGCAAATTGGCATGTTGATCATCCACCCTCCAATCATCAAACATACTACATAGCAACCTTCAAGCCTCAGTAATTTTAATTTAATTTAAGGTTAAATTTAGCCCTGATCGTGTATCTGCCACTGCCATAGGTACCAACAACACAGGCCACCACCGTGCCATTGCTAAGAGTTTCATACACCATTATACGCTGTACAGAAAACTCGACAGCGCCGAAGAAACTTCAGCGCATTTTTACTTGTTTTGAGATGAGATCACAAACATCTTGAACTTTTACATCCTTCAAGAAACCCACCAAAATCGACTAACGATCAAATACTTTATTTATCATTCAGTTCAACAGAGGCACAACATGAATGACCCTCTGTCGACTTGAATCAGTTTTATATATGGAAGTTATTTACAGTAATGAATAGCAGAGAAATCTGTTGCAAAGACAGAATGAAATTCAATGTATTCACGGTATGAAATATCAAAATAAGAGTCTCGGTCAGAAAATATCTATATATATAATATATATATATATATATATATATATATATATATATATATATATATATATTATATATATATATAGTATATATATATATATATATATATATATATATATATATATATATAAAGATAACTCAAATAAAGATCCCTAAAAAATACAAACATTACGAATTGAGAGAGAGAGAGAGAGAGACAGAGAGAGAGAGAGAAGAGAGAGAGAGAGGGGAGAGAGAGAGAGAGAGAGAGAAAACCCATTTTTATGTTTTGTGCCGCATTCCCAAAATACCCCATTTCCCTCGTGTGCTTCTGATGTTTTAAATTCCAGTAATTGACTACCAATTGTCAAGGCCTAGTTTCTATCAAAGGCTTTTGTCTGGATGCTTCAGGGGAAGTTTGAATTTGCTCAAACACCATTACTTGTTCTTTCAGATCCTACTTATTTATATTATTAATTAATTTGTTATTTATTTATTTATTTATTTATTTTTTAACCAAAACATTTATCAGTTTATTTTCATTTTCAAACAGATTTCCACAAATCAGAGTTTATTCCTGCGCTGATTTCTATAATCTGGCGAATTTTTCTTTGGTTTATATTTTCAACGAAATGCTTGAATTCTCTTCTTATCGTTTTCTTATGTAATGGAATGAAATATAAGATTTAGGCCAAAAAGCCTAGCGCTGGGACTTTCGAGGTCATTCAGCGCTGAGAGAGAACCTGAGAATAAAAAAAGATTGAAAGGAGGGGTTGTAGCGGGAGGAAAACCTCAGAGCACTTGCACTGTGGAACAAATGCTAGAGAGGCTGGAGAGTAAATGGAAGGAAGGGAATATGAACGGAGGTACAGAAAAAAAGTAATGGAAGAGGTTGCAGCTAGGGGCCGAAGGAACGCTACAAAGAACCTTAAGTATAACCTAAAGTGCTGAGTGAGGTGCACTGCCAGCATTAACCAACATGGCCCCACCCCTCCACCCGTGGTCGTTTTTGTATGAAATTCCTATGATGTCAAAAACTGGTAATCCAGACTTTAGTGTTACAACTTATCTTGACGTTGGCTTCATATACTCTAATATGGAGCAAGCAATGACAAAAGTATTAGTTTTACTGTTAAAAGCATTATGGGACATATGGTAAAACGACAGTTGCTCATCATTCATTTAGTTTCTAAAAGAAAAATATGCTGAACATTTTACGTAACAATCAATTTGTTCAGCGTCTGTTCATTCCTAGTGACTAATATATATATATATATATATATATATATATATATATATATATATATATATATATATATATATATATACACATACATACATTCATTCCCTGTATAATATATATAATATATATATATATATATATATATATATATTAGTATAAAATCCCCATTAAAACACTCTGGTTTAAGCTAAGGACTGTATTTCGCTGGACTGACTCCCACCCTTATCAAGTAGTGTATGACAGAAGTTACCTATGTGGATGTAACGATTACTGTCATCCACTACTTGATAAGGGTGGGAGTTAGTCACCAAAATATAGTCCTTAGCTTTAAACCACAGTGCTATAATGTGCCTTTCACTATACCTGAGACGTATCCTGTTTAACAGTATTTACATATATATATATATATATATATATATATATATATATATATATATATATATATATATATATATATATATATATATATAATAGAACTTACACACGTGAGGTTAAAGTAAGGCTGCCCTGTATCAAAATATACACTTAAATATAAAACACACAAATATAATGGAAATATTATATTTATGGCATATACGTTTATTTTGCCACTATTTTTAATCACATCATAGACTCTACTTCGGCAAGACTTTTACCACTAAATATCTTTGACATCTATTTCTGTTCATCTGGTCATCCGATTTCACTTCTATTTCTAATCATTTGATCTCCTCTTCTCCTCTCATCCACGTTTATTCCTACACATCCCATTATCGTTATGTCCTTTTCCTCAGTTCATTTCCATTCATTCACTCTCTCACTTTTCGCTATTTCTCCCCTGGCTATTTTTGGCATCTTATTGCAGTTCTCTCTCCTTCTCTTTCATTTCCCTATTCTGTTTACTATCTGTTATCAGATCTCGCAATCCCAGTCACTGAAATTCCCCCTCGCCCCCATTTTTTATTGTATTTTTCTTTGGCCTTTTTCCTTCCCATACTTTCACTGCGATCATCTTCGCCCATTGGATCATTTTCTGTGCGATGAAACTGTAAGTCCAGTTGCACAATTATTTATTCATATTTTTTCCTTTTTTCCATTTTTGAGATTCTCTCTCGACATTCTTTTATTCTTAGAGAAAAGGCGGAATGAGAGTAATCAAATAATAGCAATTACTATGCAACGTTGGCCTTTGTCTCTTTTGTTGTTGTTGTTGTTGATATTTTAACTTTGTGGTTGTAACGCCTCTATAATAAACGACCGATTGATTGGTTGACCAACGTTTTCTTCTTAGGATAGTTCATCCTCGCTCTCTCTCTCTCTCTCTCTCTCTGCCTTACAGAGACATCAAGATGAAAAGAAATATATATATATAATATATATAATACATATATATATATATATATATATATATATATATATATATATATATATAACTAGTTGACCAACCTGTCGCTGCCAGGTAAAACCGAATAAGAACGGATAATCTCTTTCTCTCTCTCTCAGCCTTTCTTTCCTGTTAAGGTTGTTGCTTCAGTTACATTGCTCAGCATTTTTAACATCATATTTCACGACTTCTCACCCCTTCCCCCCTTCCCCCCATTCCTAATGGGGTAGAACCTGGAGTTGAAACTATGGATTACACACTAATATCTATCACCCCCCTTCCCTCCCCCTTCCCTATTGGGACTGAAACTTGGATTTGAAAGGCATCAGGAGTGTCACTATTCATTTCAGCGATCTCGAAAGCTATGGGGATATCACCCCTGCTCAGTGTTCAATAGTTCATACTGATACCCATTTTAGCTAAAACAGCAGGATTTTTTTCTGCTTAAATTTGGGCTTTTTTTCAATTTTATTCTACAGAATGCATGATACACAATTACACATTTCATACGGTATATACTTTGTAAGTATATACCGTATATACAGTGTAACCTTTTATAAGTAGCTCTGTTTATGCTTATTTGTTTTAAGCATATTAAGGTAATTTCATGTCATTTACAGCAGTCGTAATCGTAAACCAGGGTATTGCATTTTTTTAGGAAACACACACTCTCTCTCTCTTCTCTCTCTCTCTCTCTCTCTCTCCTCCTCTCTCTCTCTCTCTGTGGGAAGAATGGCGGAATTTTGTTACCCTTATCATGCAAGGAGCAAGAAATAACTTTGCGCTAAGTCAACTAAACCGTTCGTTTATCGCTGTTTCTGTTTGTACGTTATATAAAAGTATACATACATTAGTATCACTTATGGCTCTTCTTTCAATTAGTACATCAAATATTATGCAGTAACACATAATTTTGTATTATTTGACTGAAAATCGTCTTAATATATTGATATTTATCCGCAAATGTAAAAAAAATTTATATCCGCTAATCCTATCTATCTATCTATCTATATATATATATATATATATATATATGATATATATTATACTATATATATTTATTATATATATATATATATATATATGTATATATATATATATATTATATATAGATAATATATATATATATATATTATATATATATATATATGTATATATATATATATATATATATATATATATATATATATATATCCTATATGTGTGTGTATATATATATATATATACACATATATATATATATATGTGTATATATATATATATGTGTAAAAGGCTGGTTCCTTCACTCAACAATAACACCTCGTCTTCAACTTTATATCTGGCATAGTTTTCGTCTTGACTGGGACCTCGGTTTTTGTCATTCCCTCTCTTCTTTCCTTACTAGAGATGGTTGGTGTTTTAGTAGTCTCTCTCTTTGTTCTTACTGTTTTTTAAATAATGCTTTTTTCAGTTTTTTAATGTCAATTTTAATTTTTGATGAATTCCTTTTATGTAGTAATATAATGCAATTGTTTTTATTTCTTCACAGACTGATGATGCACCGTGTTTTGTGTGCGAAACGTTTTTTGTATAATAAATCATGGCCTGTTACTGAGAGTGTATCATGGAACCTCCTGAAATCTTCCTATATTGCCGTCTGCAGATACTAAATTTTCACCAAAGATGATACAGCAACTGTTTTTCGCCCTCCTGTTCGCCTTTCGCCTTCGCCTGCGGGGAATTCACCACTTTGCTCAACTACTGAAACACCGATATCCAGCTGTTACCTTAACAACTTCACGCAAACTAGAAAAAGCGACACTCAGACTTGAGAAATCAAAAATGCGATTTGGATTTTCTGCAATACTGTGACCTGAATGATGTCGTCCCGAAGTTCGTAAGATTCAAACTCTACAAAATCGCCCTCTACAACACTGAATTCTACAAGGAAACATTGAAAGACCTTACTCAGGAACGAGATTGACACCAAGATCGCGTCCATCCAAAAACTTAACGTCTACAGCTGAACAACTCAAGAAAAAAATTACTGTATAATGATTTATCTTTGCTGGACCGAATGCTTTTCCAAAGACTGTTTTATAATTTTATTAATGATTTTATTTCCTCTGTATGTGAACGGCATCAAAAGAAACTTCAAAGCCTGGGTGTTGTCATTCCTGATTTTTACCAAAGAAATTATTGCATTTTTAACATGTCTAATTATATTTTATCTAAGAGAGAGGAGTTTTTGCTATCTTTTGGGTTAGATTTTTGTCTACCATCCTATAGACCGAACTATGCCAGATTTTTTTTACCTTTTGAAGTGCTGTTTCAAAGAACCTCAGTTAAACTTGATGTTATGAACGAATACAGGTAACCTACAACAGAAAATGTCGGCTCTCATACATAAAACTTATGCTAAGTTAAGAACAACGTGGACACCATTTTTTTTTTCCGAAAAAAAATGATTTATTTAAATATACTCCTGACTTTGAAAAAGAAAAACGGGAAGATATAGTTATTTGTAAACCGGATAAGGGTAAGGTGTAGTTATCCTCAACAAAAATGACTATATTGAAAAAATTGGATAACATTCTGGTCTGACACCGCCAAGTTCCAATCTCATGGTGAGCCCAATTTTCTTGATATATATAAAAGAGAGGATAGAGTTAATAGATTCTTAAGGAAAATAAAAAATGATCATATTATAAATGATGTAACTTATCAGAAATTATTTGTTACTGGTTCGTCTTTCAGTATCTTATATGGACAACCAAAAATTCATAAACCTAATACACCTGGTTAGACCTATTATGGCTGCATAATAACAGCCCACCCCCATCGTTCTCTATCTCCAAATTCTTAGCTGGCCTGCTTTCTGAACATAGTACAAATGATTATACTCTAAAAAACGGTTATGAATTTCAACAACAAATTATTAACCAAGATGGTGAATATTATATGGTCAGTTTTGACGTTGAATCTCTTTTTACTAATGTACCACTGACCGAAACCACTGATATCATTTTAAATAAGATTTTTAGTATTGACACTCTATTTCATGGTTTTAATAGATCTACTTTTAAACAATTTCTGGAACTTGCTGTGCAAGATTCCATGTTCGTGTTTAACCAGCAGCTCTATTCGCAGGTCGATGGAGTTGCTATGGGTTCACCTTTAGGTCCCATATTTGCAAATTTTGTTATGTCTGACTTGGAAACTAAATAGACCAGTGTAATTCCTCTTTTAAACCAGCGTATTTTAGAAGATATGTGGACGATACCTTGCACTTTTAAACATTCCTTGGCAATGTTCACAATTTTTAGAATATATTAATCAACAACATCCGAATATTCAATTTACAATGGAAGTGGAGAACGAGGGCAGTTTACCATTTTTAGATATCAATGTCACAAGAACTAACTTTGAATTTTACCACAGCTGTCTATAGAAAAAGGACATAACGGGATTAGCCAACAATTACTATAGTTCATGCCAAAAAACCTTCAAACTAAACAGTATTTACACTTTAGGTCCATAGAGCACTAAAATACTCTTCCAGTTGGCCAATATTTCATAAGGAAATGGAATTTTTGTTATTAAACTTCTTTCAAAAAAATTCATATCCTAGAGATATAGTTCATAGAATCATTAATAAATTATTAAACCAAATTTTTCCAACCACCTATAGCTAATTTTGATGTTCCAAGAAACTGTGTTTTGCTTCTGTCCCGTATGTGTCTGATACCAAGTTCTCACTTAGACTTACTAAAATCATCGAACAGGAAATTCCATGTCTTCAACTTAAACTTATTTCGAATATCCTTGTAAAATAGGTTCATTTTTTAATTTCAAAGATCGCTTGCAGTCCTTCATGAGATCGAATGTTGTTTATAAATTCACATGCCCTGGATGTCCGGGCTCTTACATTGGATCGACTCGAAGGTTACTGCAAGTGAGATATTGCAGCCATAAGGGTTTCAGCTTTCGCACAGGTCAAAGAATTAAGCAACCTGAATTTTCCAATATTAGAAAATCATTGCTGCTCTTTGTAAAATAGAGATCTTGAAGCAGCACTTCTCCATAATTGGCTATACGAAGGACCCAGATCACTTAACCACCTTAGAGTCGTTACTCATAAAAAGGCTGGTTCCTTCACTCAACAATAACACCTCGTCTTCAACTTTATATCTGGCATAGTTTTTTTCGTCTTGACTGGGACCTCGGTTTTTGTCATTCCCTCTTCTTTCCTTACTAGAGATGGTTGGTGTTTTAGTAGTCTCTCTCTTTTGTTTCTTACTGTTTTTAATAATGCTTTTTTACAGTTTTTTTAATGTCAATTTTAATTTTTGATGAATTCCTTTTATGTAGTAATATAATGCAATTGTTTTTATTTCTTCACAGGACTGATGATGCACCGTGTTTTGTGTGCGAAACGTTTTTTGTATAATAAATCATGGCCTGTTACTGAGAGTGTATCATGGAACCTCCTGAAATCTTCCTATATTGCCGTCTGCAGATACTAAATTTCACCAAAGATGATACAGGCAACTGTTTTTCGCCCTCCTGTTCGCCTTTCGCCTCGCCTTCGCCGCGGGGAATTCACCACTTTGCTCAACTACTGAAACACCGATATCCAGCTGTTACCTTAACAACTTCACGCAAACTAGAAAAGCGACACTCAGACTTGAGAAATCAAAATGCGATTTGGATTTTCTGCAATACTGTGACCTGAATGATGTCGTCCCGAAGTTCGTAAGGATCAAACTTCTACAAATCGTCTCCCCTACAACAACACTGAATTCTTTTACAAGGAAACATTGAAGACCTTACTCAGGAACGAGATTGACACCAACAAAAGATCGCGTCATCCAAAACTTACGTTCTACAGCTGAACAACTCAAGAAATTACTGTATAATGATTTTATCTTTGCTGGACCGAATGCTTTTCCAAAGACTGTTTTATAATTTTATTAATGATTTTATTTCCTCTGTATGTGAACGGCATCAAAAGAAACTTCAAAGCCTGGGTGTTGTCATTCCTGATTTTTACCAAAGAAATTATTGCATTTTTAACATGGTCTAATTATATTTTTATCTAAGAGAGAGGAGTTTTTGCTATCTTTTGGGTTAGATTTTTTGTCTACCATCCTATAGACAACGAATATGCCAGATAAATTTTTTTTACCTTTTGAAGTGCTGTTTCAAAGACTCATTAAACTTTGATGTTATGAAGAATACAGGTAACCTACAACAGAAAATGTCGGCTCTCATACATAAAACTTAGGCTAACTTAAGAACAACGTGGACACCATTTTTTAGAAAAAATGATTTAGATATACTCCTGACTTTGAAAAAACGGGAAGATATAGTTATTTGTAAACCGGATAAGGGTAAAGGTGTAGTTATCCTCAACAAAAATGACTATATTGAAAAAATGGATAACATTCTGTCTGACACGCCAAGTTCCAATCTCATGGTGAGCCCAATTTTCTTGATATATATAAAAGAGAGGATAGAGTTAATAGATTCTTAAGGAAAATAAAAAAATGATCATATTATAAATGATGTACTTATCAGAAATTATTTGTTACTGTTCGTCTTTCAGTATCTTATATGGACAACCAAAAATTCATAAACCTAATACACCTGTTAGACTATTATGGCTGCATATAACAGCCCATCGTTCTCTATCTCCAAATTCTTAGCTGGCCTGCTTTCTGAACATAGTACAAATGATTATACTCTAAAAAAAAACAAAAAAAACGGTTATGAATTTCAACAACAAATTATTAACCAAGATGGTGAATATTATATGGTCAGTTTTGACGTTGAATCTCTTTTTACTAATGTACCACTGACCGAAACCATTGATATCATTTTAATAAGATTTTTAGTATTGACACTCTATTCATGGTTTTAATAGATCTACTTTTAAACAATTTCTGGAACTTGCTGTGCAAGATTCCATGTTCGTGTTTAACCAGCAGCTCTATTCGCAGGGTCGATGGAGTTGTCTATGGGTTGGTCTTTAACCTTTTTAGGTCCCATATTTGCAAATTTTGTTATGTTCTGACTTGGAAACTAAATTTTTAGACCAGTGTAATTCCTCTTTTAAAACCAGCGTATTTTAGAAGATATGTGGACGATACCTTTGCACTTTTTAAACATCCTTGGCAATGTTCACAATTTTTAGAATATATTAATCAACAACATCCGAATATTCAATTTACAATGGAAGTGGAGAACGAGGGCAGTTTGACCATTTTTAGATATCAATGTCACAAGAACTAACTTTGAATTTACCACAGCTGTCTATAGAAAAGGACATATAACGGGATTAGCCAACAATTACTATAGTTCATGACAAAAAACCCTTCAAACTAAAAACAGTATTTACACTTTAGTCCATAGAGCACTAAAATACTCTTCCAGTTGGCCAATATTTCATAAGGAAATGGAATTTTTATTAAACTTCTTTCAAAAAAATTCATATCCTAGAGATATAGTTCATAGAATCATTAATAAATTATTACCAAATTTTCCAACCACCTATAGCTAATTTTGATGTTCCAAAGAAACTGTGTTTTGCTTCTGTCCCGTATGTGTCTGATACCAGTTCTCACTTAGACTTACTAAAATCATCGAACAGGAAATTCCATGTCTTCAACTTAAACTTATTTCGAATAATCCTTGTAAAATAGGTTCATTTTTTTAATTTCAAAGATCGCTTGCAGTCCTTCATGAGATCGAATGTTGTTTATAAATTCACATGCCCTGGATGTCCGGGCTCTTACATTGGATCGACTCGAAGGTTACTGCAAGTGAGATCTTGGCAGCCATAAGGGTTTCAGCTTTCGCACAGGTCAAAGAATTAAGCAACCTGAATTTTCCAATATTAGAAATCATGCTGCTCTTTGTAAAATAGAGATCTTGAAGCAGCACTTCTCATAATTGGCTATACGAAGGACCCAGATCACTTAACCACCTTAGAGTCGTTACTCATAAAAAGGCTGGTTCCTTCACTCAACAATAACACCTCGTCTTCAACTTTATATCTGGCATAGTTTTCGTCTTGACTGGGACCTCGGTTTTTGTCATTCCCTCTTCTTTTCCTTACTAGAGATGGTTGGTGTTTTAGTAGTCTCTCTCTTTTGTTTCTTACTGTTTTTTAATAATGCTTTTTTACAGTTTTAATGTCAATTTTAATTTTTGATGAATTCCTTTTATGTAGATAATATAATGCAATTGTTTTTATTTCTTCACAGACTGATGATGCACCGTGTTTTGTGTGCGAAACGTTTTTTGTATAATAAATCATGGCTGTTACTGAGAGTGTATCATGGAACCTCCTGAAATCTTCCTATATATATATATATATATAAATAACTTGATCACGAAGTATATAAAACGTGATGCTATGTATAAATAAAGGTTTTTGCCACGAAGGAAAAAATGAAAAAGCGAGATAGCCGAGTACTTTCGGTCTTGTTCCGACCCTTTACTAAGGCCTTAGAAAAGGGTCGGAACAAGACCGAAAGTACTCCGGCTATCTCGCTTTTTCATTTTTTCCTTCGTGGCAAAAACCCTATATATATATATATATATATAATATATATATATATATATATATATATATATATATATATATATATATATATATATATGAGAGAGAGAGACTCTTATAAATCATTAGCACTACCATTTATCATCTCATCAAAGCATCTTCCAACATCCTCTGAAATGAACGCCTGAATTCCTTCTACCTTCAAGATTATTCCGGATATAAATGGAACCATGCTGAGCCTCATAATGATTCACAGGAGGCAATCGTACAGCGAGATAATAATCAGGTCTAACCAGGTTGTCATCTTCCTCTGACATTTATGACGGGAGAATATGAAAGGAGTGAACTGCATAACAGAGCGAAGAAGACATTGAAGAAGAACGTTTAGATTTAGATGATGAGAAAGGTTTCATCCACCACACGTCGAAAACGGTTCATCTAAAATTGAAGGAGAAAATGATTGAAAGAATTGATTCTTTCAGGCCTATACTGGCGTCAGGAGGGATTGAAAATGAAGGAGAAACAGAGGGTACCCTAATTCACTTGAGATTAAGAAAGAGAATTTATGGTAAGGCTATTTTTTTGATAAGATAACGTTACTCTATGAACTATTTTTCCTTTAAAACCAAATTGCTGGCAGCTCAAATATTAAACGAGGAAAATCAAAATCGACGTGATTACGCTATAATAGCTCTTCTTAGGGAGCGCGTTTTGATTGCTATAAAAGGACATTTTTTTTTCATGCTGACATTTCTAGTAATAAGCTTCTGTGGCTTACTTTTTTAGTCCGCTCTTTTTGGTGGTAAATCTTGATGGAGAATTGGAAATACTAAACTTCTAAATTCAACTTTTTTAACATTGATTATGAAGGCGAAGATTCCGATGTGTTTTTATTTCGGGAAATTAAAACTTATTTTTTCTCATTCGTATTTTTCTTTGTATCTGTTTCTCAATTATATTTCCTTATAATTAGTTTCCTAATTTTCCTAATTTACTCATTAAGTTAACCATTAAGTGTTATAAGCACACCACACACAGATTGTAAGAGAATTACGTGAACTTTGAAGTGGCACAGACAACTGTCTACTCTAATAATAGAGATGTTTGTTTCTGTGTGAGAGAAACAGACAGACAATCAGAGACACCGACACACAGACAAAAGACACAGGTAAGTCCTGGGGACTCCAACTGAATCAGACCTGCGCCGTGGCTGAAAGTTTCAACAACATTATACGTCGCAGAGAACTTTCAGCGCAGTTTTTACTTGTTTTATTTGGTGCTTAAATTATTTTCTTTAGCAATGAGTGAAATTATTCTTGTGTGTTTGTGTTTTTAAATAAATGAGCGCAAGCATAAAGTGACGTCTGTATTCATCTGATGTTGATTATAAAATACCGACTTGGATAACGAGTGGAACAGAATTAACCTCAAAAGAATCCAGGCTATCAAGATTAGACCATTTTATTGTGGTTTTGATAAAACATATTTATACAGTAACAACCATTTACCGAACGTGAATCGGTTTAATATATCCACATTAATCCAAGTAAAAAAATAACAAATTCTTTTCATACTGATCATTCAAAATTAAACAGAAATTTCCCAAGTGAAAAACCCGATGGTGGGTTATTTATCTGTCTATCTAATTATTCTATCTAATTAATAATTTCTGGGAGATAAGATAAACTTCACCCGAAAGCGGCTCCAATTAAACCACAGAAAATGTCGTGAGAAAAATGCTATGAAAGGTAAATGAGGTTATTGTCGTTTGTGGCAACTACTGCAGACAGGCTTCATCATGAAGCGTTAATGGTGGGGCCTCATTGTCTTTTTTTTTTTTTTTTTTTTTTTTTTTTTTTTTTTTTTTTTTTCTTTTTCTTCTGAGATTTAATGACCTGGTTCTCTCCTCCTGTTTGTTCCCGCTCCTTGGGTAATGTTTGTCATGTAGTTAATGATTTCTCAAAAAAGCCGGGTAAAAATAACTGTGATAGATATAAGCAAAACGTAATGTAATAATAAATAATACTATTTATTATTATTATTATTATTATTATTATTATTATTATTATTATTATTATATTATTATTATTATTATTATTATTATTGCAATGAATAACGTATGTGCAAGAGTAAGCGAGTGCGTATGTATCATATAATGAAATCCGGTAAGTTGACCTACATAATCCGTTAACATATTATAACCTAAAATAATTTTTGAAAGTTAATAAAAAATATCGATTAAATGTTCTGGGGGAAAGCTTTTCAAGAGATGATATTGACATGGCGTAGGATTCCAGTTTCAGTCAAAGCCACTAAAGTAAGGTACAGATAACGTAAAACAATGACCAGAAGCAAAGAGAGAGAGAGAGATGAGAGAGAGAGAGAGAGGAGAGAGAGAGAGAGGGGGGGGGGGTGGGGGGGGGGGGGCACACCCAATCCAGTCCGAATCAACCCTAACAAACATATTTCGAACTATCTAAGTTTATCTCGATGAACTTCTTTAATCTGTTGAAATTTCTAACCTAGTTTAAGGACTCTATAATTACTGTCTTTGTCTTCGAACTAACTCTGCGAGAGAGAGCGAGTTAAAAGACTCCTTAATTGCCACTATGGTGGCTCAGATGAAGCCACTGAATTTTTGCTGGAAGCTTCAGAAACCTTCAAGTTTCAGACATTTACAATAGAGAATCAGTTGATATGCAGTAGAGGGACCAAGTTTTATAGGTCTCTTACTTGACTAAAGTTTTTATCGAAACCAACTGAAGAAAATCTGCAGCATTTCTACTATTCAGTTCGTAGAGAGTACCAAGTATTGCGCATAAAAGCCTAACCTTTCTCATCCTCAATGAGATACGAAAGAAAAGTGTGTTTAATTCTGCGACGTTTTATAAACACTGGCAATTAAAGGAACCTGAAAATAGTATTAACTTAAACGGAATATAATGTTTAAAAAACATGGTGGCCACGACTATGTTTCTGCATGAAAGCTGAAAAGTCTTACATAACATACGAAACAAAATATTGTTAAATACTGTAAAATAGGAAGAGAGTGAATTTGCGAAACGATTTTAAAAAAATAACAAATCAAAAGAATCGAAACATTAAAAATAAATCCACATTAAAATGAACAGTCAAACATTCCTTTTACCTGACATTTTTAGGGTAACGGAGAATTTGCACACCATATAAAAATCATGATATATTTGATCACATTATGAAAAATGTATTATAGCTTGTGTGCTGGGTCATAAATGTCCTTTATGTTATTGTAATGATAAATGTTATAACTATTCATATGCAATAAAAAAATTGTTTGAGAAATACTTTTGCATAAATAATTTTATTTTTGTTAACGTTTTTTAATAAATATTTTAGAAAGTCACCATGATTTCTCTAATTGTATAGTGGGTGATATGTGTTTTAGAATCCAAATTGCAAAATAAAACCGAGTCGTATTAGTGCCATTTAAATGCAAATGAAACCCCTACGTAGTCACTAATACGACTCGGTTTTATTTTGCAATTTGCAATATATACATATATATATATATATATACATATATATATATATATATATATTATATATATATATATATATATATATATATATATATATATATATATATATATACACATTATATATATATATATATATATATATATATATATATATATATACACATTATATATATATATATAGTATATATATATATATATATATATATATATATATATATATATATATATATATATATATATATATATATATATATATGTATACATATATATATATATATATATATATATATATATATATATATATATATATATATATATATATATATACATTCTATATATATATATATATATATATATATAATATATATATATATATATATATATATATATATATACACATTATATATATATATATACACATTATATATATATATATATATATATATATATTATATATATTATATATATACACAT
>NC_087216.1:70385735-70388235 GCF_015104395.2 Macrobrachium nipponense | reverse complement strand
TATATGTATATATATATGTATACATATATATATATATATATATATATATATTATATTGCTACTTTCAAAATGTATATATCTCCTCTGTGACTGTATAAAATGTTATGTACAATTGTGCAACATTTTTTCAGATTCCTAGATAGCTTAGAGATAGGATGTTTTAAATGTGTGTTCAGATTTCGCATAACATTGTAAAAAAATATATATATATAACGTAGAATGTAGAAAGAGAGAGATTTTCTTTGTCCATTTGAAACTACGATTGTTTCCCTATTATGTCAGCATTGTGAGATTAGAGGAACTGCGAGATCCGTTTGCTTTCCTAATCTGTCAACACGTTTGATAAGCGAGCTCGAGACTTCATTTGTGTTTTGAGAATCTGTCATCAAGTATGATGAGAGGCTTCTGCTTGGGTGGACCGAGTCGAGTACATGTCTTTTTTGAACAGAATCGTCTCATACGTGTATTTCTTTGCCGAGTGCCACATACAGATTACACATTTTGTATGTAAAGTTGCGTAAGATTTTGAAGCTTCTAGAAAGAATTATGCCAAAAATGTTTTGTGTCATCATCCACTGTCCAGCTTAAGTAAGGAAGCGATTTCATTACATCTTCGATACTAGAGGCGTTCAGATCTCTCTCTCTCTCTCTCTCTCTCTCTCTCTCTCTCTCTCCCTTGACATCCTTGAGATTATATTAACGTAACGTAAATTGGTCACTCGTAACTTGAGAATTTCATATTTGATATTTCTTAGAGTTTATTTAGTGTTAAATAGTGTTTTTTTGTGGAATCTGAACAAACATTGTTGTTGTAACTTTTGTGAAAGTGTAAAACAAGACTGCAGCAAAGAAAGAAGTTGATATACCAAAAAGGTAAAGTGTGTTGTATTTTTATTAGTTGCAACTAATAACGGATAGGAACAGTGGTTAACTAATAACTGATAGGAACAGTGGTTTGGTAAAAACTGATGGTTACAATGTTTTGAGTGAAAAGATTTACACTTTTACACATTGCAAATTTTAGTGTTTTGTGTTTGTTTCTTTTTGTGCATTTTTTCATTTTCTTGTTGAAGTGTGCCTTTTTACTTTTAATACTGTCCACATTTTTCTGTATTTTCTTTTACATTCGCAATTTAATTGACTTGGTTATTTTCATTGCTTAATCATTGCATTTAATTAATTTAACACATTTGAATTATTTTGCATATACTTAGAATTCTTTTTTTTTTTCATGTTTTATTATTGTTTAGCACTTGTGAATTAATTTCAAATTTTCAATTATTGCCTAACACTTTTGAATTTTGATTGAATTAATTTTCTTGAATTTTATGATAATTAATTGATTTAATTTAAACTTAATTTGATTCAAGAATTAATTAAACTTTACTTTGTTTTCAAGTAACAGTAATTTTCCCTGATATTGTGAATTTCTTATAATTTTGAGTTTAATATAAATTTTTGTTTTGTTATTTTAGAATTTTTATAAGTGTTTTCTTTATCTTATACCAGTATATTTGCATTTTAATTATGATTATATTGATGTTAGGTAGAAACATAGAGTGGTAATTAATCTGTTTTCCTTCAATTTACTTGAAGTGACTTAGAACCATGGAAGTACTTAGACTTCTGAAATCAGGGAAATACTTAGACTTTTAAAGTTGTTGATGGAGTGATGCCCTTTGATTAATTTGATTACTTACAAGATTACCTCACACCTGTTTTTGATGAACTTAGTCTGATTTTCTGCAATACTGGTAAGTTGTTAAGGATCACTGTTGCCTTTTAGAGTATTCAGTCGTTTAATACCTTTCATGAGGGCTCAGGTGTCTGGCTTTTGTGAGGTAACAATTGATGAATGTAACCAGATACTTGGCACTTCATAACAATTATATATATATATATATATATATATATATATATATATATACTATAAGGAAAAACGTGTGAGTTTTCTGTTTGTTCCAAGTGAACGTTTACACCAGTGAACCAATCAAGATGAAATCTGGCATAGAAGTGAAGCTAATATACAGTTAGAAAATAGACTAATTAGATTTTCTTAAAAACACTCTTAAAACCACCCTAAATAAAATTCGAATGCCCATCCTTGGCATTCGAATTTATAAATAATATTGGATCTCATAAAAGTCTGTAGTTTGTCCTTATAGGTAAAAAAGCCGCCAATCTTAAGTGGATTCATAGGATTAAATTCAGTTTTAAAAAAACCAAACTCCTTTTCAATTTGTTTAGCTTTGGATCTAAGAAGGTCAGTTTGGATAAATGGAATTGTAGCCTACATCGTCAATTTAGGAACATTAAATTTCAGGGCGGCATCAGAAAAATTACCTTTTTGAGAGAGAGAAGAGGTGAAAGGTAGAAGGTGTAGGAGTTTATTCCTAGAGGGAGGTAACTTTGGTTGAATATTTAAAGTTTTTATCTTATAAGAATTGAAGAGAGAAGAGAACATTGCTGTCTAATTGAAAGCCCCAGATATTATTTTTGT
>NC_087216.1:70367568-70385235 GCF_015104395.2 Macrobrachium nipponense | reverse complement strand
CTGGATCTGACTGCGTTCAGACTATCGAAAAGTTGGCCAGAGCGAGAGGTTTTTCTAAAGCAGCGGCAAAAGCGATCGCCAACGCAAGGAGGCTTCATCGAGAGCTGTTTACCAGTCGAAGTGGGCTTCCTTCATTGGGGCATGTTGTAGAAAGGAGGGAATTTCCTCTTCCACTACCTCTGTGAGCCAAATAGCCGATTTCCTGCTATTCTTAAGGAATGTGCAGAAGTTGGCAGTCCCGACCCATCAGGGGATATAAAAGTATGCTGTCAGCGGTCTTCCGACGCAGAGGCCTAGACCTTACTGACAACAGAGATCTTCACGATCTCTTGAGATCATTCGAAACAACCAAGATACCTCAGGCGAGGCCTCCTTCCTGGAACTTAGACTTAGTTCTAAGACTTTTGATGTCGAGTCCTTTCGAGCCTCTCCATGCAGCGTCTCTTAGGAACTTGACAAAGAAGGCTCTTTTCCCTAACTGCTCTGGCGACGGCGAAGAGAGTTAGCGAAATTCAAGCCATCAGTAAACAGGTGGGCTTCAAAGGTGACAACGCTGTCTGCTCTTTGAGTCCCACTTTCTTAGCGAAAAATGAGAACCCGTCTAACCCGTGGCACAAGAGCTTCGAAATTAAGGGTATGACAAGCCTTGTGGGCCAAGAACCTGAGAGAGCCTGTGCCCTGTCAGGGCTCTAAAGTTTTTATGTTCGCAAGACGAAGGAGGTACGAGGTCTCTCAGATAATCTGTGTGTTCGGTGAAAAGACCCGATTTACCATTATCCAAAATGCTTTGGCTTTCTTTCTTTCTGAGAGACGTAATAAAAGAGGCTCATTCATCTTATCAGAAGACTGATTTGAGCCTCTTGCGAGTGAAAGCTCACGAGGTCAGAGCTGTCGCAACCTCGCTTGCCTTCCAAAGGAACATGTCGATCAAGGACATCCTTGATGCCACCTTTTGGAGGAGCAATTCGGTATTCGCCTCACACTACTTAAGAGATGTGAGAACGATATACGAGGACTGTTGTTCTCTTGGGCCATACGTTTCTGCAGACACAGTCTTGGGGGCTGGAGGTAACTCTTTCCCTATCCCTTAGTTAAGTTTAGGTTAGTTTTTTATTGTTGTGTTTTTGGTTTGTGGTGAGTCTTGTGTGAAGATCTCCCATCTCTTAGTTTAGTGTTCAGGGGATCTTGGTTAGTTGGTCAGGTGGTGGTCAGTTGCTTCGTTGCCCTCATATGTATGGCTCGATGGTCTTGTCACGTTGAGGTCACAACCCGTTGACAGAGCATCCAGAGCGCACCAGCACTACAGGTCTCCACCTGGCTGGCAACTCTGATTAAGCAGAAGCAGGCTTAAGTGACAGTAATCACAGAGTCTACTTTGCTAACAGGTGAGGAACCAAGGTGTACATCATCTACTTAATTTAAGTTTCCTACAAATCCTATTCTGTCTCTTCCCACCATCCGAAGGTGGGATTCAGCTATATATATATATCTGTCAGGTAAGCGACATGAACAAAATGTTATTGTTATAATACAATTAAGTTTGTTCATACTTACCTGGCAGATATATATAATTAAGTGCCCTCCCACCTCCCCTCAGGAGACAGTGACACTGAGAAAATATGAATAGAAAATGGGAATGGTTCCTGATATCCGCCTCCCAGCGGCGGGAATGGGTACTACCACCTGGCCGCCCACTGCGTGTGCCGCGAGTTTTTGAAATCTGTCGGACTTCGGAAAATACAGCTATATATATATCTGCCAGGTAAGTATGAACAAACTTAATTGTATTATAACAATAACATTTTGAAGTAGCATAAAGTAAACTTAACTAAAATTGAGTAAAGGAAACGAGAGAATAAAGCTTTTCACCTCATAAATAGTGTAGTGTGCCCGCAACTGTGTTTTGTGGAGTGAGCACTTGAATAGTGCCTTCCCTCCCCTTCCTCACCACCGCGAACGGCCCCTCCCCCTCCCCCCCTTCCTCAACCGCGAACCCCCTCCCCCTCCCCTACCATCATCCCCCATCACCTCATTCTACGCCTCCACCCAACCAATACCACCCCCTTCCGCACATCTACCACACCCCCATCCCCACACGCCATCCCCTCTCCCACACGCTCTACCACCTCCCCGTCCTTTCCCTCAACTGTCCTTCCACCCAACACAAATGATGGAGGGCAGACACGACTTCTATCGGAATTATGGCGCGAACTTCAGCACAATTGTTTGGAATCGGGAGAAGACGCTGCAGGTTACGAGGAAAGGCTTTTATTCAGGGACACGTCCCGTTTCTCGGCCCCTATCCTCCCCCACCCCATCCTAGTAAGGAATGTAACATAACCAACCTAACCTAACCGCCTAACCTAGGGGGCCTAACCAGTATGGGGAACTGCCCTGACCAGGGGGGCCCCGTACCCCCCCTTAAAGGCCTAACCTAACCTAGTAAGGAACGTAACCTAACCTAACCTAGTAGGGAAATACTAGGCCTAACGTAACCTAGTAAGGAATGTAACCTAACCAACCTAACCTAACCTAACCTAGTAGGGAATATTGCCTGACCAGGGGGGCTTCGCCCCCCCGTACCCCCCCTTAAATGCCTAACCTAACCTAGTAAGGATGTAACCTAACCAACCTAACCTAACCTAGTAGGGAACATTGCCTGACCAGGGGGGGCTTCGCCCCCCAGTACCCCCCCTTAAAGGCCTAACCTAACCTAGTAAGGAACGTAACCTAACCTAACCTAGTAGGGAAATAGTAGGCCTAACGTAACCTAGTAAGGAATGTAACCAACCTAACCTAACCTAACCTAGTAGGGAATATTGCCTGACCAGGGGGGCTTCGCCCCCCCGTACCCCCCCTTAAAGGCCTAACCTAACCTAGTAAGGAATGTAACCTAACCAACCTAACCTAACCTAACCTAGTAGGGAACATTGCCTGACCAGGGGGTTCTTCGCCCCCCCGTACCCCCCCTTAAAGCCTAACCTAACCTAGTAAGGAACGTGACCTAACCTAACCTAGTAGGGAAATACTAGGCCTAACGTAACCTAGTAAGGAATGTAACCTAACCTAACCTAGTAGGGAATATTGCCTGACCAGGGGGGCTTCACCCCCCCGTACCCCCCCTTAAAGCCTAACCTAACCTAGTAAGGAAATGTAACCTAACCAACCTAACCTAACCTAGTAGGGAATATTGCCTGACCATGGGGGCTTCGCCCCCCGTACCCCTCCTTAAAGGCCTAACCTAACCTAGTAAGGAATGTAACCTAACCAACCTAACGTAGTAGGTAACCAAGTAGGGAATGTAACCTAACCACCCCCCCCCCCCCCCCCCCCCTCCCCCCGTATCCACCCTTGAAGAACTAACCAACCTAGCCTCCACCGGGTAACCCCCTTCATGGAAGTAAAACTAGTAGGTAAACCAACATATAACAAACTAAACCTAAGGGTATGTGCCAACCAGGGAGGGGATTCGGCCCCCAGTAGGTAAAATGACATATAACCTAACTGTGATGGGTGTGGAAGTGTTGTAAAATGTTAAAAGTAACCATACATAACTGCATATAGTAAGGAAAGTGGAAGGAGGTGTAAATTGTAATGTCTGTAAAACTGTATGATGGAATATATTTAAATGTAGGTTTTATAATAATAATGGCAAACTATATATTTATATGTTTATAATATTGGTTTGTTTTTATAATAATAATGGCAAACTTTAATCTAGGTATTGGTATCGTGAGAAATGCTTGTAAATGGTGTAACGTACAGAGCCAGTCGTGAATACTGGAAAGGGAGGGATTGACTTGTGTATAAACTGATATAGGGAGTGTGTATGTAATATGCAACGCAATGTGCAATTTCACGTAACAGGTAGGTAGGTAGGTAGGTATCGAAACGTCCTAAAACTGAGTTTCTATATCAACACATAGGCATTTTTTAGGTGTCTGTCCTCAATTATAACATAATATTTCAAGTTATATATGGTGAAATGATTAGGTGGGGATATTTCAAAACAGTTATTATACAAATACTATGGAAAAATGAAAAGGAATAAACACTAGAATTCACTAACATGTTTAATAAACAAATTAGGTAAATGCTTTTATGTAACTCAACGTATGGTTACCAGCCAGGGTTCCCAAGATGACACCACTACCAACCAGCCAAGTCTACCATGAAACCGCCAGCCAAAATCCCGCCAAATGGAAATCCAAACCAACCCAAATAACCGGCAATATATGTGCGTTATATTTATCTTTATAAATGCATATTTTTTATCATATATATGCTTGTATAGCGGCTCATAGTTTTAGTTAGATAATATAAACTAATATAAGAATACAGGAAAAAAAACGAGAATGAATTGAAATTTTGAAATGAGGCTCGTTCTCTGAGAATCCGGCGGCCTGTTTTGTGGTCGTCTGGTGTGTGTGTGATTTTTATTTTAAATTCCATCTACATATTTTGCTTAATGTTACCAAGTTTTTACTGAAAACCTATTCAAATTCCCCAGATTTTCCTGAAAACCTTCAAAAATTCCCAATCTGGGGAGAGATCCCTCAAACGTGGGATCAGTGTTTAGCTCAAATAGAAAGTATTTGAAAACCAGCCAAAATACCACTACCAGCCAAAGTGAATTTTTACCCACCAAATTAGGAAAAAAAGCCAAAATTTGGTGAGAAACTGCCAAATCTGGGAACCCTGTACCACCCAATCCTTTACTCAGTCCGGTAGCAACGTAGGGGTCATACTGTAACGTGTTGGCCTAAATGCATGTATCCCTCCCGTAAAGCCCCATTTCTTTCCTCACTCAGCAGTCTGAGTTTAGGCCAAAAGCTCCCTTACAGTTAGCGCATGCGCAGTAGCATTAGCGCATGCGTAGTAGGATTCAGTGTTGTGGTAGTAGTATAGTAGACGAATATGGATGTGGAACGCTCCACTATCGCTAGTTTTGTTATCTCTTATTTCCGCCTGTATTTCGTGTTTTAAAAGTGATAAATGTGGAATCTAGCCTCCTGTGGGGGCAAGCCAGCCTCAATGGGTGCCGGTCCCAAGCCCGGATAAATAGGGAGGGTTGGTTGTCAGGAAGGGCATCCGACTGTAAAAACCCACGCCAAAACCAATGGAATGAGTCGTGATATTGATGAGAATAGGGCTAGGGCGTACTCCGTAAAACGACGCACAGACACATCGCCCTAACTCTGTGACAAGGCGAGGGCTACTGCATCATGAGCGGGTGCAGCTAAAGAAGCGAGCTCTAAATGTGATCAGAATAGGCCCAGCTCAATATTGGGTCTATGACAGAAGAGAAGAGAGTTGGCAGAGTTAATGAGGATAAAGAGAGTGATATTTTGTGTGTGCAGGAAACTCGATGGAAGGGTAATAAAGCTAAAGAACTGGGGGATGGCTACAAGTTAATCTATAGTGTAGCAAATGAGCAGGGTAGGAATGGCGTTGGAGTAGTGTTTCGGGGGAAATGAAGAATGCAGTGACGGAAGTGAGTAGAAAGAATGACCGCATTATGAGAGTGAAGATATGTTATGGAGGGAAACAATGAACATCATTAGCGCTTATGCTCCACAAGTGGGCTGCACAGAGGAAGAAAAGAGCCGTTTTTGGAACGAAATGAGTGAGGTAACGCAAGAACTGGAAGAGCAGGAGAGGACTGTAGTGGGGGCAGACTTTAATGGACATGTCGGAAATGAAAAGGATAATGACGTGTGCATGAAAGGACATGATGATGCATGGAGGAAAACCAGAAGGAGAGAGTATAGTAGACTTTGCCGTGTCCTTTGATATGGCAATAGTGAACCATTCTTCAAAAAGAAGAGGGAGCACTTGATAACATACAGGAGTGGCGGTAGATGCACACCAAATAGATTACCATCCTTTACAATAGATCAAGGCTGGTGGAAGTTAGGAATTGTAAAGTTATCCCAGGTGACGACGTGGCCCCCCAACATAGGCCTCCTTTGTATGGATTTAAAGATGAAAGAGAAAAGAAAAACGAAAACGAATGGGGTAAAAGTAAAGAAAATCAAGTGGTATAAATTGTTAGGGAGGGATAATGATAAGAAGAGAGAGTTCAGGAGAAGCGTGCTGGGAGAGGTTGATCTGGGAATTGAAGATGTGGGAGAAATGGGTGGAGGCATAATGCATCAGTGATTAGAAGACATGGAAAAGGAGATACTAGGGGAAACATCTGGAATAGTATGGGAGGAAAAGAGAGCTGGTGGTGGGAAGAAGAGGTGGGGGAAGTGGTGAAAGGTAAAAGGGAGGCAAAGAAGAGATTTGAAGAGTCACAGCTGCAGGAGGACAGAGATAAATTAAGAGAAAGAAACAAAGAAGTAAAAAGGGTGGTAGCTCAAGCTAAGGCATGGGCATATGAAGAGGTTTATAATAAACTGGAAACCAAGGAAGGTTGAGTAGATGCTCAAACTGTCAAAAGTAAGAAATAAAGAACAAAGGACATCACCCTATTAAGCAAATGAAAGATAGGAATGGTACTGTCGTAAAAAGGAAGAAGACATCCTGAAAAGATGGAAAGAGTATTTCGAACAACTGCTAAATGAAGAAAATGAAAGACTTGTAAGAGAGGATGGACAAGTAAACATGGGAATGGTAATGGGGATATCTAGGGATGAAGTGATACGAGCCTTAAAAAGAATGAGGAATGGGAAGGCAACAGGACCTGACTTAATCCCAGTCGAAGTTTGGAAAACCGTAAGAGAGGAAGGGGTAGACATCCTGTATGATCTGACGGTAAAAATATTCGAACAAGAAAAGATACCAGAAGAATGGCGGGAACGCATATTGATACCTATATTTAAAGGTGAAGGGGATGTCCAGGAATGCAGTAATTATAGAGGTATCAAACTAATGTCTCATACGCTGAAGATTTTGGAAAGAATCATAGATAGCAGGCTGAGAGAGGAAGTTAGAATAGGGAAGGAACAGTTAGGATTTATGAAGGGAAGCGGGACAACGGATGGAATATTTTGCATAAGGCAGCTAATGGAGAAATTCAGAGAAAAAACAACGAGACCTGCATCTGGTATTCATAGACCTTGAAAAGGCCTATGACAGAGTTCCAAGGCAAGAAATATGGAGATGTTTAGGGAGAAGAAGGTGCCGGAAAAGTATGTCAGATTATTCAGGAGATGTACAGGAATGTGTATACTAGAGTGAGGAGTAGTGTTGGGTGAGACGGATGGATTTGAGATAGGAGTTGGATTACCCACCAGGGGTCAGCACTTAGCCCATTCATCTTCAACATCGTGATGGATGTAATGACCAGGGATGTTAGAGAAGCAGTGCCATGGTGCATATTATACGCGGATGACATTGTGTTGTGTTCAGAGGGTAGGGAGGAGTTGGAGGGGATATTGAAGGGGTGGCGAGCAGCACTTGAGGAGAGAGGAATGAGAGTAAGCAGATCAAAAACCGAATATATGTTAAAGTATTACTGATGATGGTGGAAATGGCATAAGATTGGGTGGGGAAGAAATAAAGAGAGTACAAAAGTTCAAGTACTTAGGTCCGTATTGGAGGATAGTGGAAGCATGGACCAAGAGGTGAGACACCGAATTCAGGCAGGATGGAATAATTGGAGGTCTGCATCAGGGGTACTCTGTGACAAGAAGGTCCCTCTGAAATTGAAAGGAAAGTTTCCATAGGACGGTGGTCAGACCAGCAATGTTATATGGAACAGAAACGGCAAGTATGAGGAAAACAGAGGAGAAGATGGATGTAGCAGAAATGAGAATGTTGAGATGGATGTCGGGAGTACTAGGAAGATAGATAGAAATGAGTATATGAGGATCAACAAAGGTAGCTGAAATATCGAAGAAAATACAGGAAGGAAGGCTTCGATGGTATGGACACCTGTTACGAAGGGAGGAACGTCATGTTGGAAGACATACGATGGAAATGGAAGTGCAGGGTAGAAGGAATAAGAAGGGAAGACAAGAAAGAGATGGCGTGATTGTGTAAGGAAGATGTGGAATTGAAAGGTATAAATGAGAACGAGGCACAAGACAGAAATCGATGGAGACGACTCATTCGTAATGGCGACCCCTATAAAAATGGGTTTAAGCTAGGAAGAAGAAGAAAAGTGATAAATGTGGGAAATACCACAACAACACGGCAAAATCACCCCCCAAGTGGTTTCTCCCCACCCAAAACCCCGGTTCCCACTGGGGGTCCCCCTTACCGTAGGATAGAGTTTGGGTTTTGTCCCCACCCAAAACCCCGGTTTCCAATGGGAATCCCCTTTACCGTAGGATAGAGTTCAAAGGTAAATTAGAGTCGTCCGAATAAATATTACTTCAAATTCTTGTTCAGGAGGTAAAACTGCATAGAAAAACCGCAACTGCCATACTCTGGGCCGCCGCGGATAGGTACACTAGATCTACCGATCTACCTAAAAATTTACCTAAATTTTAAATGGTACTCCAGTATTTTAGCAAGTATGCAGACTGAGGGCACATGAATAGCCTAGCCTACCAAACGTCATTCCCTCACTATTACTAATTCTGTGAGGCAGCCTCTCGTTCAATAAAACATAAATTACACAATATGAACAAAGATGAATTTATATAAGAAAAAACACAACGTCCTTTGCTCTGAATCCGAAAACAAAAGGTTTCTATGGTTTGTTGAAGTCGTCCTGAAGGACTCCCACCGTGAGCGACTGACGTCCATTATTTCGCAGAGAAACCTTTTTGATCGAAGCCCTTTTCTCCACAATCCCATCGCCGCCTTTACATCTCTGAAACTCAAGGGGCCGATGGCAAAGACTGTAGCCTACAGGCCTACCTATGCAAAGAATTCCTAACGACTGACGAAATTCAGCAAATTTCCTTTTGTATCAGAACGTGTCAGCAAAAAACGAGGTGTGGACGCAATCAGTAACCTAAAGGCATTGTTTACTACAGAGAATTTTCAATAACGAGTACGGAATAATTTACTCTACTATATGATGTGGTATATTTAACACGAAATCTGCTGTGATTTAAAAACTGATATCGCCTGTACTCATTAGCCATGATCATAATATGCTGAAAAGCAGGGCACGTCAACAGAGAAACACAAGACATTTTTCACTTGAGCTTAAATTCACCGTAAATAACATTCGTTATTCTTCTTACCTGTGAGATGTAGCCCCTACTTCCTGCCGAAGGATTCCTACGCCATTTTCTGCAATTAGACGCCTTAAAACACACCAATATGCGAATAATTAATGAAAAATAAAGGTAAATAATCACTGGTTACACTGTGGACATGAACACTTTCCGCGGAATCCGGGAATTGCCCGGAAGGCTGAGCATCAGCGGCTCCACCCTGCCCTGGTGGTGGGATACGGCACTGGGGTAGCACCCGGTGATATCTCCACAACATAAGATGATAATATATCAAAACTAGAACATATGATTTAACAAACAACCCGATTATCCACGTTGAAATAAGATACATACAATTCTATACTTCAACTTTATACTGTTGCTAATTTAAAGAAGACGAACAGTTTTGAATCTGGCAGATTAAAGAAAATGTTGGCGTCAACTGGCTTTCTTTTGTGGGTTTAGCTTCTACCTACATAATTTACGAACGATCTCTTTTCAAAGTTAGATTCTCTCGCTTGCAGTGCATATTTTCATACTATAACTGGTAGCCCGGTGAAGAAAATGATCTTTTGAAGAATTTTTGACTACTGGGAGACCAGACAAATCACCAAACTGGACAGGAATTATTGAGAAATGGGGAAGTCACCCTTGCAGTAGAATTTGATGTCCACTTTCATTAAAAGGAGAATTCGTTAATGCTGATATTTTTTTTTACCAATTAAATACTAATTTGTATAAGTTTATTAGTTTATTATTACAACAACGCTTTATCAAAAGAAATTAATATCAACACACAGTGCACAACACACTTTGAAAGTTCAAAATTATTGGCTCATTAACTAGATCGTTTTCATATACTACGAATGTCATGTTACACAGAATGTAAACAAGCGAGTCTGTTCTCGGCTCAAATTGGCAGAATCGCGGCATGCTGGAGAATCTCGCAGCCTGGAACAGTTCCAAATTATTTCATGCCTATTTGTCTTTAACTCCTCACAGTATTGTTTCATGTCATACCATTATCTAATAAGACCCAAGCAATCTAGTTACTCAAGAGAGGCCATTAATTGTCAATGCACATAGTGGCAAAGTTTCTAAAGAAAAAGAGCGTGTATATAAAGTTCCAGACAAAGAATTATACCATGATATTTAAAGTCAGCTTGTCGTATACTGTATTTATTTTAATTCTTTTGGCGCACAATTCATTTATATTTTCTATATTGTATAATTGTAGTTTTACAATTTTAGTGAGGTTAAGGAAATCCCATTAAAGAAAGTATTCGGTAATTTAAAGTAACTTGTCATGTTCTGTATATATTTTATATTTTTGGTGTACAAATCAATATTTTCTATATTGTATAGTTTGGCAATTTTCATGAGGAAAAGGAAAGTCCCATTATATTATGTTTTTTATATATAGATCAATTTTATATAGGTTTGACCCTAATTTAAAGGTACATGTTTATGGATTTAGTTAATTGATTTTTCTGCTTTTTCATTTACTTTTTAAAGATTATATCCCAAAGTTAAAAATTTAAATCAGTTTCTTTATTATTGAAACATTACTTATTGACAAAATCCCCTATCATTCAGCCTGTATACAGCAGTTGTAATAAATCCATTTTTGTGAGGAGGGAAAAGGAAGGGCTAAGGTTGGCTATCAGTTCTTTTGTGGCAGGTTTTGGACATGAAATTATCCTCTTTATTAATAAAATCTTGAGCATCTACAGTTGCAATTTTGATCATGGAAATGTGTTCTATTTACTTCAAATTCCATAAAAAAAATAAAAAAATTTGGCTTCCGGGGCTCTGCCCCAGACCCCGCTAGGAGAGCGGTCACCCCATACCACCCAGTACTGTAGCACTAATTCCCCATATTACAAATCATAATATCCATCTGGTAACCCAGTGAAATTTCTTTAAAACAGGCACTGCCCGAGTGGGATAGCAAGCAGTGCTGGGAAAGCTGGACTTTCCTTAGACTCTCTAATGCGGAATACTAAGCTTGCGATTAAACGTAAATACATACATACAGGCATACTTATTAAGTACATCTTCAATTACTTGAAAAAGACATTAGTACTATGCATTTTAGACTGTAACTGAGTATTAGACATCCCTCGCAATACAGGTTATTATGAACACACACACACACACACACACACACACATATATATATATATAATATATAATATATATATATATATATATATATATATATATTATTCGTATATATATGTATATATATATATATATATATATATATATATATATATATATATATATATATATTGCATTAAGCTACAAATGCCCTTTAATATCTAATTCGCTCTGAGGTAAATCGCTTTACCTCAGAATCAATATATTTTCATATATGTTAACTGAAGGGAGATTTTTAGTTGATAATAATTTCGTAGCTTAATGCGTATATATGACTTACGGTGATGTGATCAGACTCATATATATTATATATATATATATATATATATATATTAATTATATATATATATATATAAAGGTTTTTGCCACGAAGGAAAAAATGAAAAAGCGAGATAGCCGAGTACTTTCGGTCTTGTCCCGACCCTTTACGGAACAAGACCGAAAGTACTCGGCTATCTCGCTTTTTCATTTTTTCCTTCGTGGCAAAAACCTTTATTTATACATAGCATCACGTTTTATATACTTCGTGATCAAGTTATTCATATATATATATATTTATATATATATATCATATTATATATATATATATATATATATATATATATATCTATAATATATATATATATGTATATATATATAGGAGGGAAACGAAAGTACATAACCGAATCTCTCTCTCTCTCTCTTCCTAGCTATGCCTAACCGTTTCTGTTCATAAGAACGAACATCCTCCCGCCTCGCCTCTCTCTCTTAGTCCCAGTTCCATGGAGATATCCAAGAAATACTATAACAGCTGAGTTCCTCTTTCGGGTCTAGTGGCCACTATAGTCTACCTCTTCCTTCCCCCATCGTGATAGAGAGGGGGGGACGGGGTGGGGGCTGTGGGGTGGGAGTGGCAAGATGCTGATAATGTTGCTGTGAAGAGATTTGGGAAAAGGCGTCTCCATAAAGGAAGAGATCTCAAAGTTAACAGTGGTAGGAGGATGAGGAGGGAGGATTTGTTGTGGATGAATCCTCATCCTCCTCCTCTTCATCATTATCATCATTCTCCTCCTCCTCCTCCTCCTCATTCTCCACTTCCTTCTCCTTATTCTGCACCTCCTCCCCCTCCACCTCATTCTCCACCTCCTCCTCTTCCACCTCCTCCTCTTCCACCACCTCCTCCTCCTCATCTTCCACCGTCTCCTCCTCTAACTCCTCCTCTTCCTCCACCTCTTCCTCCACCTCCTCTTCCTCCTCCTACTCTTATCCTCCTCTTCCTCTTCCTCCTCATTCTCCACATCCTCCTCCTCTCCCACCTCCTCCTCATTCTCCACCTCCTCTTCCTTTTCCTCCTTCCCGACTTGACCTCCACATCATGTGGAATGAGCTTGCAAATGACCTCGCCAGAGAGAGAGAGAGAGAGAGAGTCCAATAAGACTCAGGGAATTGCTGAAGGATCCAGTTGCCTCTTCCGGATAAGAGAAGATTTTCTCATTCCTTTTTTGCCTCCGGAAGGAAATAGATCCGTGTTCTGTGCAAGCAAGTAGTCAATAATGGTGGATGATCTATACACACACACACACACACACACACACACACATATATATATATATATATATATATATATATATATATATATATATATATATATATATATATGTGTGTGTATAGATATATATATATATATATATATATATATATATATAATATATATATATATATTATATATATATATATATATATATATATACATATGCGTGTTTGAGTGTACACTTTATACTGGTAGAAAACGAGATGTCATATTCTACTGAAAGATGCACTAGCCATGACGTGACACAAATCTTGCATCTATAACAAAAATGCTGCACATTCCTGAACTGTAACTGATTACCGAACCTTCCTTGAAACAGCGGAACGCCAGATCTTAAAAACCAACCATAGAATCTTGAACTACCCTAACCCAACCTAACCCAGGGGGATTGCAAAAGAACTGGGGCGGGGCAATACTAGTACAGTAGGTACATATTGGGAATTTGTGAACGGGACAGACAATGAATAGGCCTAGCAAAGCAGATATTATTATGAACAATGTAAGAGATTACGACTGTCAATAAAACCTCCAAGGAACTCAGGACTGTTTTGAATTAAAAAGAAAATCACATTATTGCTTGGAATGAATTTTCCCTTTTTTTCAGTATCTTCAATGGAACCTTTGATTGCAGCTCAACCTATCATTATCACTACTGTATCGTTTTTCTTTTCTTTTCTATTTTTACGTGCTGGCGGCAAACCCTTATTGATCACTTCCCGTCAAGTGGTGCTACCACTTACCTGCACTGGCCAGTCGGACGCAAGATTCAGTTATGTTGGTTTTTGATGTTTGCCTGTCAGCTCTAATAATAATAATAATAATAATATTGATAATAATAATAACAATAATAATAATAATAATAAAAATAATAATAATAATAAAAGCTATAGTAATGATTAAGATAGGTTGTATTGCAATCACAACTTATAATTTAGATATTCCAAACCTTCACAGATACATAAAATAATAATAATAATAATAATAATTCCAAGCGTTTATAAGGTTTTTTGCCCATATCCAAAACGGGCCAGATGTGTTTTAATGCTTTATTGATAGACGTTATCTCTCGCGTTTTGAGAATATGTGTACTTCTAGGCCTACTCATTTCCTGTCCCGTTTCCAAGTTTGAAAACGTACAAGGGCCGACAGAGAGGGAATCATCCCTATGGAGGGCTGGACATAAAACCAACAAGTAAACAAGCATTCAGATTATCATTTGCATCTTTATCGCATTAAGACTACGATATTGGAAACATTGATTTCAACCAACCACAAACTAGCTATGCGTATTGCCTCATCTACCTACAACCCTTGTTGGAATTTGTTAACTAAGAGAGTAGACTGAATCATTATGGACCACTACTACTACGTAGTTTCGTGTCCCACCCACCAAATGGGCGGCGCTGTTGGCAGCCAACTCCACTTAAGGTGGCCTCACACTAGGCCTTTTTTTCTCCAGCAGCGAGCCATTGCTGCCGAAAATGGAAAACCAGGAGCTTTTAGCTCGAGATTTTTGCTTCCCAACTGGATGGGGAGCAGCGAGCCACGAACCGTGAGCAACCGCGTAGTGTAAACAAACAAGATGGCTGCTGCTGATAGGACGTACTGTCAGACCTTTGGCTTCTCTTCTCCTGAGCCACTCTCGAACCCACAAACTTTTTTGTAATTCTTGCATTCACATAAGATTCCAAGAAAGCACATCACTGCAGCACATCTTGCAACAGTCCGACAATTTCTGGGCGCCATGATGATATCAGCTGATCGGTTTTGTTTACTTTTTCCTACTGCTCCTCGAAACCACGAAGTCCTAGTGTGATGATACAACACTTTTGCTCGTGAGCATCGGCTGGATCCTGGCCAAAACCGTGAGCAAGAAATGACTAGTGTGAAACCAGCTTAACTCCAGCCACTCAGGAACCGCGGAAAGTGAACTTGTTCTCTGTGTAACCGTACTATATATTTCCGTTCATTATGTGCATAGTGTTGTGTTTTGCGGCGTATAATTGCAGGAAATGGGGCAGGAATCCTTCAGCAGCAAGCAGGGGACCAACATCTGACAGGTAAGCGAAGGATAACAAATGTTATTTACCGGTGATTTTGTGCTCAGGTGAAAAGTGTCTCATTGGGTTTCCCTGTTGACATGTTTTGATTTTCTGCAAATTATGATCGTGGCTAATAAATACAGTGGCGATTTCAGTTTTTAAATCACATTATTCTTGTTATATATTCTTCATTATATTCTAGAGTAAGATACTTTGTGCTCGTTATTCGAAATTCTCTGTAGTAAATAAGGTTTAGGTTACTGGTTGCGTCAAGGTCTCGTCTCTTCAAACGTTTTTCTGATACAAAAGGAAACTTACTGTATTTTGTATTGTGTAGGAAAGGGCTTCGACCAAAAAGTGGTTTCTCACTCTCGGTGGGAGTCCTTCAGAACGACGTTAACAAACTAGAGAAACCTTTACTGTTACCTGAGTCAAAGTAAAAGTAGTTGTATTTTTTTTTTCATATATAAAATTCATCTTTGTTCAAATTACATTTAATTTGTTTCCGTTAAGCGAGAACGAGCTGTCACACAAATTGGTAGTTACAAGGAAATGACGTTTGGTAGTCTAGGCTACGCAAAAGCCCACAAACTCCTCGCTAGTTCAAATGCTCCAACATTTGAAAATTATATTACAATTCATTTACAAACCCGAAAAATATGTTTTCCAGAGATAAAAGTTAGTGACTCATCAGGGCAAAGAAAAAATGGCCTTTAAGAATGGTATCAATAAGGAAATGAACTTGTCCAAGCAAACGCTAGACCTATGATTATTGATTCGGCTGGTATTTTTAGTATCCTGACCATAAATTGAGAACGATTGTATTCTAAAAAAGTAATTATTGCTATCTTATGGTAATCCATAATTTAAATTCCCACTTAAGTGTCATTCCAAATCCTTAGAATGGAAATAGATGACTTTGGAATCCTGAATTGTCGTCGGTTTGTTACCTAAACGCATTATATATATATATAAAAAAAATTGTTAAACGTGTCTTCAGAAGTCCCGGAAATACGAAAGTGCATTTATTTATTAACCTAGATACTGCCTTCATAGTCGAGCTATTCATTGCTTGCCCTTAAAAATGCTTGGTGGAATGTTGGCTTGGAGGGAGGCGCTCTTGTTAGAGCAGTGTGTCTGTTTCAAACGTTCCGACCGAGGCCGCACGCTGGGCAGAGAGATAACCTCTTCTCGTTACTGACTATGGTTTTTATAACGTTATCTATACCTGCATTTTCCCTTTGCATTAATGGGGTATCTCACTGGAACAACACAAATATTGAGTAATCAAAGGTCGTTCCTCCAGCATCTTTCTTATTGGTAATTGTATTACAAAGGTCTGTTGAACATTTTGGCTCAGCCAGGATCCTCTTCGCTCAGATCACAATACGAAAAACCTGTATCTACGAAAACCACATTTTGTTCAGCCTCTTTCCTCTGCTGTTTTAACATCAGTCAATAGTTTTCTGTTATTAACTGAAGAGTTTCTTTTCCCTTTCATATTTCATTAGACTTTCTTGTGCTCCACCTTTGATTTTCTGTAAATTGTTTTGAAGTTTATTTCTACGCAACATATTTTCTTGTTATAGAATTCCCTAAGATCTGAATACGGTTCTTTTCACATAATAATTTGTTAGTTTTGAGGTTTTAACTTTATTTTATATTCTGTAATTTTTATTTTGTATTGCAGTTCTTTCAGCCCCTATTCATTACCATTGGTAAATGAAGTATTAAATGAGCTAAAACAATTCTATAAATTAAACAAAACCATAACGAAATAAAAAACAAATAATCTTGGTCACATGGCATAAGGTTAAATAAATTAAAAATTTTTACTCTTCTTCATAGAGCTTATGCTTTAACCTCCTCCTGGGACTATTATCATAAAGAGGTAATGAATGCTCTTGCATAAATATTTTTCAGTTCCCTTGTTTTCCTTAAAGATTGTGATAGTTTCCTTAACAAGAAACTGTCCAACCCTCCAACTATTAGTACAGTACTTTGAAAGAAAATTTATGCCAGTTTCCTTATATTATCTATGATGACAAATTTAGACGTAATTTCAAGTCTGCAATAGAAAAATTTTTCAACATTACCTCCCCAACTATGGGTCATTTCAACAATAGACGGATTGAACAGAGGCCACCGGGAATACAAGCCCATTTCAACCTCCGGCCGCGACGTTTTAAGTAGGCTGACCTGGCTATCAAACACTGGGACGGGCTGGTGGCATTGTAAGTCTGTGAGGAACTCATTATCTGAAAGTTTTATTCATTCGTACCTACATACATAACACACACACACACACACACACACACACACACACACACACATATATATATATATATATATATATATATATATATATATATATATATATATATAAGTCTTTCACATTACCGTGATTCATATACATATATCGAACTACAAATGTCCTTTAATATCTAATTCGCTCTACCTCGGTATTAATATATTTTCATATATGTTTAACCGAGGGGGAATTTATTAAGCGATAATAGAATTGGCGATCGACAGACGCGAACCATCGACCTCTCAATTCCAGGACTGGCAGTGAAGCCCCAGTGTGTGTGCGCGTGTGTATGTATGTATGTATATGCTATACGGTATAAGAGAGAAATACTGTAGAAAGAGACAGAGACAGAGAGAGCATATATTCTGCAAAAGTAAATTTTGATGTGAAATAAATGGAAACTACACATTTAACTAGCTAACTTTTCCCCGCCACCCCAGAGGTAGTTAGCATGGCGCGTTT
>NC_087216.1:70342568-70365068 GCF_015104395.2 Macrobrachium nipponense | reverse complement strand
ATGTCTTTTACTGTAATGCAACAGTATATATGAAAATGTAAGGCTATAAAGCACTACTGGAACGTTGCAACCATATATTTCAGGTATTTCCTTCTGTTTGATCGGGGGCACAATATTAAGTGCCGGAAATATCTGGTTGTAACCGTCGAATAGTGTTTTATGTGCCTTTTATCTGCATATGTACGCACGTATGCATGCATATATATATATATATATATATATATATATATATATATATATATATATTGCCTATCTATCGTTGTGATATACCTACATACACCCATACACACACCAGACATACAATACAATACACACATACATACATACACACACACACGCACACACACACACACACACACACACATATATATATATATATATATATATATATATATATATATATATATAGTGTATGTGTGTCGTGTGTGTATTAGTGTACGTAGACAGAACTTTATCTAGATGTGCCAGCGTAGCTAAATCCATAGACACAATACAAACAATAGTCATAAACTCAATAGGTGAGAGATTCAAGGTTCTTATAAGAGCTGCTATTTTAACGTAAAAAATATGAAAATGAAAATCGGTGGAACATAGTTTTGTTCCAAATGGAACTGTGAACACTTGTCAGTGATTTGTGGACTTCCATTGCTATTTTTATTTTCGGTCAAAATCGATGCCCATGATTAAATTTATAGTAATTTTTCTTTTTCGGCCTAATATTAAAATTGCTAGATGATTAATCCTGACAATTAATTTAAAACGAATATCAAAGTATCTACTGTTAATGAAGTCGGCATTTTCAGACGAAAATCCGGTGAACTCTTAATGATTGTCAACACAAATGACAATTTCGATAACCTCATGACATTAATTTTAATAATCGACGAATGTTGAAACTATTATAATTGATTAGTTAGCTTTTATGGAGGTTATGAATTTGAAATCGAGTTATTAGTCGGTTCCTTTAAGTAATTGGTACACCTGGAATAATTGACGTGAGTGTAAAAACACTAAATATAACAACATAAGAAATATTAAGCAAAATTGCGTGAATGTGTGTGTGAGAGAGAGAGAGGAGAGAGAGAGAGAGAGAGAGAGAGAGAGCAGTGGCACAAAGGAAAACGCAGAGGCACGAACACAAACAGATTAGAAAGAGCCTGAAAGGGAGATAAGAAAAAAAGATAGAGGAGAATAATAAGAGTGAAAGAGAGGACGATAGGAGAGTCAAGCTAAAAAGAGAAGAATATAACCCATTATCCGTCCGTGGCTTCTACTGTAACTCCCTCAGGAGCGCCTAACCCCAAAATGACTCCGGTAACTGACTGGTCCCACTATTTCCGTTCCATTCATCTTGATCGCCAAAGGGTCGTGGATGATTAACCTGTAATCATTCTCGGTGTGGCAATGAACGAGGACGAATCGCTCATAAGACTGAGTTCTCAATAGAGTGATGACCGAGTTCGCCGAGCTAATTGATATTGGAGGTCTTGTTGCAATTTGCAATAATGTCGGAATGATTATTTTTACTTTGCTTGAGGGAACTTCAAACGGGATTTATATTCAAAACCGAAACGTTTACGGTTATATAGAATTGTAAGTAGTCATTAAAATAAGGAGGGAGTTAGTCAAGATTAACGATGAAAATTTATTGAAACCATAAAATATATTTATTTTCGAATATATATATATATATATATATATATATATATATATATATATATAATATATATATATTTAATTTATTGAAATTATGGAAAAAGTTCTTTATATATATATATATATATATATATATATATATATATATATATATATATATATATATATATATATCTTAGGGAATATCACCGAGGGAGAATTAAAAGTAATAAATAAATAGTTTGGTTTAGTGACGCAACGGCGCTAATCCGAAGTAGCGTGAACTGGATATTAAACGACATTTGTAGCTTAATGTTTGTATGTAAACCACGGTAATGTGATTAAATATTCATCAGACATATATATATATATATATATATATATATATATATATATATATATATATATATATATATATATATATGTATGTATTTGTGTTTGCGTTTATATCTTTGTAAATATATATCTATAGTTAAAGCACCAATAACGAATGGTGTTTGGCAAGCAAATTATCACCATCAGTTCCAACCGAAAGAAAAGTGGCCAAGAACAAGAAATTTCAGGAACTTTGCGAAGAACTGCTGATGTTTTTCCTAATTTCTTCACGCAGTCAATAGCTGGCTTAACGAGCGCCCCTTCTCTTTCTTTGTTTTGCTTTTCGTTTTCCCTTCTTCTTCTTCGGTCACGTTTGTTGAAAAATTTCTCGTCTCCCTTTCATTTTTATTGTTTTTTAAGAGCTTTTAAAAATTCAATTGAATGTTCTTATATTTCGTTTTTATCCCGTTTGTAAAATAATAAACTGAATTTGAATTTTATTAATTTTTCAACAGTTATTAACATACACGCATCCTGGTGATTGCCATTTTGTTAGAAATCCGACCACCGATAAATACTATTTTTGTCTCATGTTAAAAATGTTGTTTGCATATCTGTTCTGAGCAGGTTAAAGATAATAAAAAGTTGGTAAGACTTTTCTTCTAAGTAAATTTAAAGGTTACTCTTTTACTTTTAATTAATGTAAATATTAAGGTATATTCGTAATAGAATTTGAAGTCACTTCATTCCTTTGACTTTGAGCCTTTTATGTATAGCAAACATAACTAACCCACTTTAACAAGTTACGTGATCAGGTGAATATTTAGTAAACAGAGTCGTATAATAATTTTAATTTTGAAACATGGAATCACAATACCAACCAGAATAATGACAGAATAATTAGTAATTATTCCAAAAAGAAGTTATTGTTTCCAAGGTATATAGGGAATATACCTTGATTGTTTCGATCTCAAAGCAAATTCATGATTTGATCAGGCGATATAAATAAAAATGTCAATTTTCTTTCAAGTCTCTACCCAAAAATACAGAGGGTAGTCATTGGTGAGACCACAAAGCTGATTCCGTGTTTTACAGAAATTCAAACATGTAATCCCCGAGAACTACGAAGCAAATTAAGGAAAGCTTCGGACTCTCGGATATTTTTTTCCTTTGGTTTTTATCGGCCAAAAAGGTGGTCCAATGGAACACCTTTGCTCCCTTGTAAAGGAGCCTTCCATTGTTCGCCTGCAATGAATGGAGACAATATTTCCTCTCTCTCTCTCTCTCTCTCTCTCTCTCTCTGTAATTGTCTTAAGTAACAAGTAACTTTCCCAGTTAGAAATATCTTTTTCTCTCTCTCTTGTTCCTCCTAATCTCCGAGGCCGCTGTTAGCTCTTCATATGAAAGCCTTAGCGGGAGACCCGTCCACTCTCTCTCTCTCTCTCTCTCTCTCTCTCTCTCACCGGAATTTCCATCGAGAGCGAGAAAACGAGGAGGAAGAAGTAGAAGAAAAACGAGAAGATGAAGGAGGAGATCAAACAGACCTCCTAAAACGACTTTTCTCTCCCACAAAAAGAAGACGACATTTACCAGAACTTAATTGATTCGCTTTACGATCAAAATACAAAAGGAGCAGCTGCCTCCGATGTTCTTTTCGCCTCTCGGGTAAAGTAGCGTCGAGAGCTTCGTTGAAGAAGAATGTTGACTTCTACGTAGCTTTGGCTGCCGTTATTTCGAGTGAAGTGGTTCCTGATCCGAGAAGATTGCGTGAGCTTTATTGGTACTATTCAGTTACTATTCAGTTCAGTGAATTCTTTGTCAATGGTGTGGGATGACTGTTACTTTACCGCGTAGCTTTGATGATAATTTTTTTCTTTTTTATTTTATTGCACCGAATTGGTTCTGTTTGCTTTCCCGTTGCGGCAAATAATTATGTGGCGGTAATTATTTGAAGTAAATGCGTTTCAGGTTTAAGCTCGACCAACCTCCTCTTTAGGTAATAATTACTTTCTGGACTCTCGTTACATAAGTTAAAGAATTTCGTCTTAACGCCTTATGAAATGACACTTAGTCACGCTGAATTTTCTGTTAAATTTTCAAATTTGTAGAGAAACAAAGAAATCAGCTGCCAAATAAACAAACCGGTCTGGGCCTGAGAGAAAAGTGAAACTTCAGAGGATGGGAGAATTTTTGGGGGCGGGGGCGTGTCTTCCAAGGAGAGGGGAGATCCGCCTCTTGCGTGAGAGCAGGCTATAGAAACCAAGGCTTCGAGATCTTCTGTCTCCCATATCTGATGTTAGAATTCTTGTTCAAAGAAATGATGCAAACAGAAACGTCTGGCTGATGAAGGATCCAGTCAAGATCAACGTGGTGCATAAAGTCCTGTTCCTCGAGTGGAATGATGCGTCCCTAGGGCCACTTGTGTTAGTCATACTGAGCCAGCGTTTAGAAGGCGTCTGCAGTACCAAAGGTTTTTTAGCATTATACAAATAGCATAGAATTGCTAATAACACAGAGTGATCGAATTCATACAGAAAACTGAACCCTAACTGAGGCATGATGGATTCTAAGGTGTCCTTACACAAGCCAAACCCAGCCTAGATACCCAGGGAGCTTCTCGGAACCTCCTACTATTCACTAGTATACATTTCCCGTTTACAGCCCTGGATGCAGGTAGTAAAATGTACTATTTACTCAACCACCCACAGCTACGCCCCAAAAAGTAGTTCAGCAAAACCCATCCTAGATGCCCCAGGAGCATTTCTGGGTATTTTACATTCACCAGGAGACAGAGGACGTTTAACATTCAGCCAGAGAGCCCGGAATCAAAATATGCTGTACCGCCGGCCCCCACCACCACCACCGCCCCCTCCCCCCAAAAAATTATTGTTATTGACATCCTATTTTGATGCTTACATATTTTGAACTATTTATTAACTGAAATAAAACGCTTTTGGACTTGACATAATATCAAGATTTTTATTACAAAGTTTGTGCACGAGTTGTGCATCTGGGTTTTGGCGGAACAGGAAGGAGCCGAAGTCACCGATGGAATTATGAATCGAAGGTTAATCAACAGTGGTCATCGGGCTGCCCCAGTCACTGATAAAAGGGAATTTATTTTACTGGATTTTCTTTTTAAGATTTTTTGTTGTTGGAAATCGTGTCCATATTACGGTGCATCATGAATGGATTACTTGTTGTTATTTATTAATTCTCTAATTATTACAACTGGTCATGTTCTGGTGATATTTTGATAACTGTTGCTGATATTTATCTTCAGATGACTGATTTATAAACTGTTCAGGTGACAATGTTCACATTATATCAACGAGTGTTGACAGTTATTTTGGTTATTTTTCATTAGACTCCAGCCACTTCCCACATTATAATCGATATTTCTCTTGGGTAAAACACACCAAACCAAATAAGTCTTCTAAATATATAACCTGAGCAAAGATTTAATAACAGAAAGAAAATGAATCACATTACGCCTTATAAGATAAGACAATACCTCCCACACCCACTCCATAGATAATACTGCAAAACTGTAATCAGTTAACACCCCTAAGTTACGTTGCGTTGGTATTTTTGGGTTCTTTTAGTACCCTATCATTTCCTAGCCATATTTGCATCAGAAATCCAGAATGGTTTTTCATGCAAAAATGGCTACCGTTTTTTCTTTCTATCCATTATAATTTTTTTTTAGTGATATTTATCTCGGAAAGCTTTTGTGTTCCCGTTTGTAGTAACCAGATGGCATTACGTTTAGACATCTCCCTGTGATAGATTTTCCTGATTAGACCGATACTTCTATATTCTACTCATAAATATGTCTTACACATATTTACTTGTATTCCCGTGATTTATTTAGGGTTACAGACGTATTGTACTTCTGCAACTCACTATATATAATTCCTTTTGCTTTTCCGTGTGTCTTTTAGAGATGAGGGAAAACCCTTATGATTATTTGATATCACTAAAACTGTCGTCATTGCGGAAGCTCTGATGCCACTCACCACAGATAAAAATTTCTTGTATACTCGGTTTTGTGATAATAATATTCTCCCCGGTTTCTAATTTGTTTCTTACTTGAGAAGTTCTTTTCTGTAAATTTTTTTTCCAAAAATATCCTTTTTTGTACATTTATGTGTTTGTATTTCGTTATTGTTGCGGACAAAGTAATTAGGTTTTGGTTGTGTGGTTGGCTGGGGTGGGGGTTTACATTCTTATTATAGTACCAACAACTGTTTTCACTTCCTAGGACGATATAACTGTTTTCCTTTGGGTTGATTATTTTTCTTTGCTTTTAAGGCTTGCAGATCATCACTAGTAACTTCCCATAGATGTTATTGCCTTTTTTCCATTTCATATATATATATATATATATATATATATATATATATATATATATATATATATATATATCGATGCATGATGGGTGTGTGCTTATGTTCAACATACTACTTGAAACGCATTGAGCAATTTCAACCAAACTTGAAATACATACAACTTATCATCTAGGAATGGACACTGTGGGGTTAAGACAACACCGACCAAAGGGAGTGGGTGGGAATAGGGAAAATGTAAAACAACTTAAAACGACAGGTACTAATATCTTAATTCATAGTTTTAGAGGTCGTTGTGAAGAACAGAGACACTCCCGATGCCCTTCAAGTCCAAGTTCAGCCCCAATAGGTAGGGGGTGAGAAGGGGGTGGAAAGGGAAACATGTAAAAATAACTGAAAACGACAGATATTGGTGTCTAACCCATAGTTTTTGAGGTTGCTGAGATGAATAGTGATGCTCCTGAAGCCCTTAAGTCCAAGTACAACCCCAATAAGAAGGGTGTTGAGAAGCAGGTATCTTCAGAGGGATGAGAGAGAGATTGAGTGCGAGAAAGAGAGTGTTTATCCAATATAATCAGATATTTCCTGGGCAGCGGTGTGTTGGTCAGCTAGTATATATATATGTGTGTGTGTGATACCGTTTAATTCTTCAACTAGATCCTAATTTAACCAAAAGAGAGAGAGAGAGAAAAAAGAAAACTTGAGATCAGGTTATGGTTTCTGTCAGGTAATCGCTCTATAGCAAAGTAATATATATTAAAGGAAAGGAAAATGCATCTTCTTCGAGAAGGTCTGCAGGCTCCTGTTCTCATGATTATTCTAGAATCGCCAGGTGGGATATAGAACTCAACATGCACCGACGTGTCATCTCGGGAGTCTGTGATGTTCGCTGGTAGGCCCCGCCCCCAGATCGCCGTATATATATGACTGACGAAGTAGAAAAGATCAGATCATCAGTGATAGATCATCAGAGAGAGACAAGAGAAGAAGGAACAGACGAAGGAGAAGAGAGGAAGAAGACCCTCGAGAGAGTGGGGTCGGATTCGAGTCGAGCCGTCACGTCAGAGAGAGAGTGACAGAGATATTTCGACGTTGAGCAAGCCTTCAGAGAAGAAACGTCCTACAAGGTGGTTTTGAGGAGTAACCTGCCGTTCGAGTATCAAGAATAGACATTGCTTTCTGCAGTACGGAGTCAAGACAACGTCCGAAGTTCTACAGTTCTCCTTTGTGAAGCCGTCGTTTCGAGCATTGATTTCCGACAGCTGCAAAACTGGCCAGCAAGTATTTCATTACCTCACTGTTTCCCCAGTTCACCTATTGTAAGATTTTATTTTTGTTATGTAAACGGGAGAAACCATTCTGCATTTATCTTTGTTACTAAGCTTGTAAATAAACCTTTGTTCTGTTTGTGTTTCTTTCTATATTCGTATCCCGAGTTTCAACTGTTGGTGTTGGATCCTTTTTGTTTATTATAATTAAGAACCTGTAGCGGACCTCGGTGTCCGTGACAGTTTCCATAACAAACAGGTCCAAAATCCCTATTGTTCTTAGCACAGCTGTTCATTATTTACCTCTTGATCGATTGACCTAGCTTTCGGTAAACAAACATGGAGGCACACTTCTAACAGATATTCTTTTTTTATATTTTTTCCTCTGGCACAATACATTAAAGCCTTTATCAATAGGACCTTGATTCCCATCAAGCGGTTTTTTTTTTACAGCTGAGGCATCAAAGCCTTTGATGGGAGGCATTCCGTGAAGTTAGGGAGTTGTGCAATGGGTGATCCCTGTCTATTTTCGTATTTCCACCACTTCCACTTCAGAAGAGTCGTTTTGCCTTTGACTCCCGTTTTATTCATTTATCTTTTTTTATGTTCATTTTATCAGTGGGCGTTGGAGTTCAGTTTGTAAACAACGCTGGTGGCTTCAGAGCTTCGACAGATGTGAGGAGGTCAACCATACGAAGTCAAACCTGTCTCTTTCAAATGAGATTTGAAAAAAAAAATTTCTTTGAGAGCAGTAACTGTTCGCTGTTTTATTTTTATTTATTTATTTATTATTATTTTTTTTTTACCTTGAATCTTCATTTGTGTCTCGCTTAATTAGCTGGTCGCACTTATGGGTGTCTGTCCGTGCGTATGAACCGTACATAGTACATACTTGGCCAAATAGTATGTTATTCAACTTGGAGTTTACAAAATCCTACTTCATTATGACGATAACATTTAAAAATGTGCACACTGAGAGAGGACACATGATGTTTTATACGCACGCATACGCACACATATATAAATATCTATATATATAATACACATGTGTATATAAGTATAAATATATAGATTATATTTAATATATAGTATATATATATGTATATAATATAATATATATATATAATAGTATATTATATATATATATATATATATATTATATATATATATAAATATAAATATATATTATATATATATTATATATATATACTATATTAGTATATATATATATATATTTATATGAATATATATTAAAAATATATAAGTATATATATATATATATATATATATATGATATATACATATAAATATTATATATATAATATATATAGTATATATATATAATCTATATATCTACGATATTATATATATATACTATACATAATATAATAAACTATAAGCTAGATATATATCTCTATATATTATATGTATTATGTATAATATATATTATTACTATAATATTATAATATATATACTAATATAATCTATTATATATACTATGTCTTCAATATATATACTAGATATCTATTAATATCATCTAATATATAAATATAGTATATATATCTAGTATATATATATATATCTATATCATGAAGACAAAGGCGGAAGGCGACGGCCAGGAGGACACATCCGCGGGTCAGAATCGACTCTCATCTGGGATTAAGTTTCCGTACTGGTTGTAGGCTCTCCAATCCCGAACATTCTAATAAAAGAAAACATTAAAAAAAACTGTAAAATATATAGATAAAAGAATACCATTTCCGAATCATCGGCTAGACGCAATGCAATGAACTGCCTATCCTAGAGTCATTATTTATTAAACAACTGTTTCCAGTTAAATACCCAGACCACCTCCACACAACTGTACCTGAGCTAACTTTTATTTATGTATTGTCATTCTGTCTCTTGAGTTCTCGGCATAATGGTTAGTTAGCGGTCTTTGGTCTTTTTTTTTTTTTTTTTTTTTAATTGTTGTAATTTATAAATGTTGAATTTTAGAGTAATTTTTAATGTGATTTTAAAGTAAATTTATTTATTGTCTAACAGATTCCCTGAAGATGTAATAATGATATTAAAAAACGTAGGAAATAAAGAATTAAAAATGAATTACAACGTTTCCAATGGTCCACCTTCACGCTGGTATGTGTGTGTGTGTGTGTGTGTATATATATATATATATATATATATATATATATATATATATATATATATATATATATATATATATATATATATATATATATATATTATATATATATATATATATATATATATATATATATATATATATATATATATACACACACATATAATATACATATAGATATATATATATATATATATATATATATATATATATATATATATATATATATATATATATATAGGATATGCAGGAACTTCCATATACATTCATAACTTCAGGAAAGCCGAAGACACATGACGAGTTAAAAGGGTTTATTCGTAAAGAAACGTTTCGCACAAGGAACTTGTGCATCATCAGTCTGTTAAAAATAAAAGTACATTTTAAATTAATAAAAGCAAAATACAAATAAAAATTACAATCTAAAATTTTAAATTTAAAAATTATAATTTAAAAAATTAGCATAATTCAAAGTTAAAAGTGAAATAAGAACATTAAAACACGACTACTAAAACACCAACCATTCGCTAAGAAAGGAGGAGAGAGAATGACTAGAAATGAGATTGAGGTCAGAAAGAAGACTATGCCAGGGTTATAGCGGAGACGATGAACTACCGCTATTCAATGAGGGAACAAGTCTTTTGATAAATAATGACTCGAGTGTTGTTAAATACTCAGAGTCCTTATTGTAACCTAATATGGAGAAGTGCTGTTTCTTGACTTCGATCTTACATTTGATGGTATGATTTTTGATATTTGAATGCTCTGGTCTACTTAATCTCTGGCCAGTTCTAAAACTATACCCCATGTGGCTGCAATATCGCATTTGCAACAGCCTCTTGGTAGAATCCAACGTAAATACCAGGACATCCTGGGCACGTAAAATTTATACACAACATTAGACCTCATAAAAGGCTGCAGACGATCTTTAAAGCAGAACAGGGAGCCAATTTTACTCGGGTTATTTGATATTAATTTAATTTTAAGCATGGGATTTCACCTTCAATGATTTGAGTAAGTTTCTTTGACAGTTTAAGGTTAGAAATATAAGGAATCGAGGCATACATGAGTTTCTTTGGAACGTCAACAATCGGTGGCACTGGTTTCAGATATTTAGTTAAAATTTTGTTAATTATTTTCTGAACTAAGTCTTTGGGATATGAATTTTGTTGGAAAAAAGATAGTAAAAATTCTATTTCCCTATGAAAAATGTCCCAACTCGAAGAGTACTTCAGGGCCTCTATGAACTAAAGTGGAGATAGTGTTAAGTTTAAAACTTCTTTGGCAGGAGCTGTAAAAATTATTTGGCTAGACCAGTATACGTTTTTTTCCTATAGACAGCTGTATTAAATTGATGGTCAATTCTGTTAACGCAAATGTCTAAGAATGGTAGACAATTTTCCTTTTCCTCTTCTATAGTAAACTTGATATTAGTGTGTTGTGAATTAATATACTGTAGGAATTCTGCTGCCTGCCATTGATGCTTAAAAAGGGCGAAGGTATCGTCAACGTACCTTCTATAAAACATAGGTTTAAAAGCTGAAGAACAAGATTCTAAGAATTTCTGTTCCAGATGAGACATAAAAAAGTTAGCAAATATGGGGCCCAAAGGGGAACCCATAGCTACACCATCCACTTGAGAGTATAGTTTTTGGTTAAAAATAAACATAGAGTCTTGTACTGCGAGTTCTAAAAGTTGTTTAAAAAGCAATTTACTAAAACCATGAAAAATATATTCTTCGTCAGGAAACACTTTTTCAATGATAATGTCAATAGTTTCGTTAAGTGGGATATTTGTGAATAAAGATTCCACATCAAAACTAGCCATATATAAATCACCATCTTGGTTGATAATTTGATTTTGAAACTCAAACCCGTTTTTTAAAATATACTGACTGGAAACATGCTCACTCAATAAGGACACGACAAATTTTGAAATTGAGAAGGATGGACTATTATAGGCAGCCATAATCGGTCTAATTGGTATATTGGATTTATGAACCTTAGGAAGGCCATATAAGATACTGAAGGCAGAGCCAGTAACAAACAGTTTCTGATAAGTATTTTCATCTATGACGTTATCTGTCTTTAATTTTCTCAGAAATCTGTTAACCTTATCTTCCCTCTTATAGATATCTAAAAAATTAGGATCACCATGATGTTTGAATTTCGTGGTATCTGCAAGTATACTTTCCATTTTAGTTATGTAATCATTTTTATTTAATAAAACTACGCCTTTGCCCTTGTCCGGCTAATTTAAAAAATTAGCATAATTCAAAGTTAAAAGTGAAATAAGAACATTAAAACACGACTACTAAAACACCAACCATTCGCTATGAAAGGAGGAGAGAGAATGACTAGAAATGAGATTGAGGTCAGAAAGAAGACTATGCCAGGTATAGCGGAGACGATGAACTACCGCTATTCTCCGCTATACCTGGCATAGTCTTCTTTCTGACCTCAATCTCATTTCTAGTCATTCTCTCTCCTCCTTTCTTAGCGAATGGTTGGTGTTTTAGTAGTCGTGTTTTAATGTTCTTATTTCACTTTTAACTTTGAATTATGCTAATTTTTTAAATTATAATTTTTAAATTTAAAATTTTAGATTGTAATTTTTATATGTATTTTGCTTTTATTAATTTAAAATGTACTTTTATTTTTAACAGACTGATGATGCACAAAGTTCCTTGTGCGAAACGTTTCTTTACGAATAAACCCTTTTAACTCGTCATGTGTCTTCGGCTTTCCTGAAGTTATGAATGTATATGGAAGTTCCTGCATATCCTGGATGTCCCCGTGATGTTGCGGCACTTGTTCTTCGTTTTCCTTTTCGCCTTCCGCCTACGACTCCGCAAGATTCACCACTTTTCACAACTACTGAAGCACCGATACCCTGCAGTTATGTTGTCTACCTCAAGAAAACTCGAGAAAACATCCCTCAAGCTCCAGAAAGCCAGATGTGATTTGGAATTCCTGCAATATTGTGAACTGAATGATGTCTACCCCAGATTCGTCCGTTTTAAGCTTTACAAGTCCTCGCTTTACTCCACGGAATTCTACAAGGAAGCACTGAGTACACTCCTTCGCAAGGAAATTGATACGAAGCAAGCTGCCATACAGAAACTCGATACCAGTGTTACTCAACTCAGGAATATATTGCATAATGATCTATCAATTTTGGACCGCTTATTATTTCAAAGACTGTTTACCAAATATATTAATGATTTTGTATCCAGTATTTATCAACGTCACCAAAGAAAACTTCGGAACTTGGGTGTTGTTACTCCTGTTTTTAACCATAGAAACAACTGTATTTTTAATTTTTCTAACTATGTCTTGTCAAAGACAGAAGAGTTTTTATTGTCTTTTGGTCTTGACTTTTGCTTGCCTTCCTTTAGACCTGACTATGCCAGATTCTTTTATCCATTTGAAGTGCTGTTTCAACGACTTATATAGTTGGACATAGATAAAAACATCAGTAACTTGCAACAAAAAATATCTGCTTTGGTCCACAAAACTTATTCACAGCTAAAAATCTCATGGACCCCTTTTTTCAGAAAATATGATTTAAATATACTTTTGGCCTTAAGAAAACGTGAAGACTTGGTAATCTGTAAGCCGGACAAGGGCAAAGGCGTAGTTTTATTAAATAAAAATGATTACATAACTAAAATGGAAAGTATACTTGCAGATACCACGAAATTCAAACATCATGGTGATCCTAATTTTTTTAGATATCTATAGAGGGAAGATAAGGTTAACAGATTTCTGAGAAATTAAAGACAGATAACGTCATAGATGAAAATACTTATCAGAAACTGTTTGTTACTGGCTCTGCCTTCAGTATCTTATATGGCCTTCCTAAGGTTCATAAATCCAATATACCAATTAGACCGATTATGGCTGCCTATAATAGTCCATCCTTCTCAATTTCAAAATTTGTCGTGTCCTTATTGAGTGAGCATGTTTCCAGTCAGTATATTTTAAAAAACGGGTTTGAGTTTCAAAATCAAATTATCAACCAAGATGGTGATTTATATATGGCTAGTTTTGATGTGGAATCTTTATTCACAAATATCCCACTTAACGAAACTATTGACATTATCATTGAAAAAGTGTTTCCTGACGAAGAATATATTTTTCCATGGTTTTAGTAAATGCTTTTTAAACAACTTTTAGAACTCGCAGTACAAGACTCTATGTTTATTTTTAACCAAAAACTATACTCTCAAGTGGATGGTGTAGCTATGGGTTCCCCTTTGGGCCCCATATTTGCTAACTTTTTTATGTCTCATCTGGAACAGAAATTCTTAGAATCTTGTTCTTCAGTTTTAAACCTATGTTTTATAGAAGGTACGTTGACGATACCTTCGCCCTTTTTAAGCATCAATGGCAGGCAGCAGAATTCCTATAGTATATTAATTCACAACACACTAATATCAAGTTTACTATAGAAGAGGAAAAGGAAAATTGTCTACCATTCTTAGACATTTGCGTTAACAGAATTGACCATCAATTTAATACAGCTGTCTATAGGAAAAAAACGTATACTGGTCTAGCCAATAATTTTTACAGCTCCTGCCAAAGAAGTTTTAAACTTAACACTATCTCCACTTTAGTTCATAGAGCCCTGAAGTACTCTTCGAGTTGGGACATTTTTCATAGGGAAATAGAATTTTTACTATCTTTTTTCCAACAAAATTCATATCCCAAAGACTTAGTTCAGAAAATAATTAACAAAATTTTAACTAAATATCTGAAACCAGTGCCACCGATTGTTGACGTTCCAAAGAAACTCATGTATGCCTCGATTCCTTATATTTCTAACCTTAAACTGTCAAAGAAACTTACTCAAATCATTGAAGGTGAAATCCCATGCTTAAAATTAAAATTAATATCAAATAACCCGAGTAAAATTGGCTCCCTGTTCTGCTTTAAAGATCGTCTGCAGCCTTTTATGAGGTCTAATGTTGTGTATAAATTTACGTGCCCAGGATGTCCTGGTATTTACGTTGGATCTACCAAGAGGCTGTTGCAATGCGATATTGCAGCCACATGGGGTATAGTTTTAGAACTGGCCAGAGATTAAGTAGACCAGAGATTCAAATATACAAAAATCATGCCATCAAAATGTAAGATCGAAGTCAAGAAACAGCACTTCTCCATATTAGGTTACAATAAGGACTCTGAGTATTTAACAACACTCGAGTCATTATTTATCAAAAGACTTGTTCCCTCATTGAATAGCGGTAGTTCATCGTCTCCGCTATACCTGGCATAGTCTTCTTTCTGACCTCAATCTCATTTCTAGTCATTCTCTCTCCTCCTTTCTTAGCGAATGGTTGGTGTTTTAGTAGTCGTGTTTTAATGTTCTTATTTCACTTTTAACTTTGAATTATGCAATTTTTTAAATTATAATTTTAAATTTTAAAATTTAAAATTTTAGATTGTAATTTTTATTTGTATTTTGCTTTTATTAATTTAAAATGTACTTTTATTTTTAACAGACTGATGATGCACAAAGTTCCTTGTGCGAAACGTTTCTTTACGAATAAACCCTTTTAAACTCGTCATGTGTCTACGGCTTTCCTGAAGTTATGAATATATATATATATATATATATATATATATATATTATATATATATATATATATATATATATATATAATATATGCCATTTAAATACAAATGAAAAGCCTTGCGTAGTCACTGATACGACTCAGTTTTATTTTACAATTTGGATTCTAAAACACATATCACCCACTATACAATTAGAGAAATCATGGTGACTTTCTAAAATGTTTATTAAGAAAAACGTTAATAAATATCAAATTATTTATGCAAAAGTATTTCTCAATGTTTTTATTTGCATAAGAATGGTTATAACATTACAATAACGGAAAGGACATTTATGACCCAACACACAAGCTATAATACATTTTTCATAATGTGATCATATATATTATAATTATTATAGGGTGTACAAATTCTCCGTTACCCTAAAAATGTCAGGTAAAGGGAATGTTTTACCGTTAATTTTAATGTTGATTTATATTTACTGTTTCGATTCTCTTGAATTATTTTTCTCAATCGTTTCACAAATTCATTGTCTCTTCCTATTTTACAGTATTTAACAATATTTGGTCTCGTATGTTACGTGAAGCACTTTCAGCTTTCATGCAGAAACGAATTCGTGGCCACCGTTTGCTTTGAACATTAAATTCCGTTTTAGTTAATACTATGTTCAGGTTCCCTTAATTGCCACAGTTCATAAACACCGCAGAATTCAACACACTTTTCTTTCGTATCTCATTGATGATGAGAAGGATCAGGCTTTTATGCACAATACTTTCTTATCTCTAAGATGTGAATATTAGAGATTCTGCAGATTTTGCTCAGTTTGTTTTGCTAAAATTTTCAGTCAAGTAATAGACTTATAAAGCTTGGTCACCTTACTGCATATCAACTGATTCTCTATCGTATTGTCTGAAACATGAAGGTTTCTGAAGCCTCCATCGAAAATTCAGTGGCTTCATCTGAACCACCACAGTGGCAATTATGGAATACGTTAACTTTTCTCTCTCCCTCTCTCTCTCTCTCTCTCTCTCTCTCTCTCTATTTGCTTCTGGTCATTATGCCGTAGTCTGTACCGTCGTTTTGCATTTCTTTATTTTAGTGGCTTTGACTGAAACTGGAATCCTGCGCCATGTCAATATTATCTGTTAAAAAGATTTCCCCAATACATTTAATCTATCTTTTATTAACTTTCAAAATTATTATATGTTAAACGAATTATGTAGGTCAACTTATCGAATTTCAGTATGTGATACATACGCACTCGCCTACTCATGCACATACGTTATTCATTGCGATAATAATAATAATAATAATAATAATAATAATAATAATAATAATAATAATAATAATAATTTCATTTACCTTTCTTGGCATTTTTCTCACGACATTTTCCCGAGGATTAATTGGAGCCGATTTTGGGTGAAGCTCTCTCTCGTCTCCCTGAGGTCTTACTTAGATAGATAATTAAAGTTTCCACTTTGGGATTTTTTGTGTTATTTTGCATGATCAGTATAAAAAGAATATTTGCAGTTTTTTACTTGGATTAATATTGATAAATTAAAACGATGCCCGCTCGGTAGATGATTGTCACTTTGTATAACTACGTTTTTAGCAAAACCACAATAAAACGGTCTAATCTTCATGGCCTAGATTCTTTTGAAGTTGATTCTGTTTTCACTCGTTATCCAAATCTGTATTTTATAATCATCATCAGATGAATACATATACGTCACTATATGCTTGCGCTCATTTATTTAAAAACTCACAAACACGCACCAACACAATTTCACTCCTTGAAAATATTTAAGCACAAATAAACAAGTAAAAATGCGCTGAAAGTTCTCTGCAATGTATAATGTTGTATGAAACTCTCAGCCACGGCCAATGAAACTCTCAGCCCCGGCTGGGTGGTGGCCTGTGTTGTTGACAAACAATAGCGGTGCCAGACGCACGATCACGGTTAACTTTTAACTTTTAATAAAATAAAGACTGCTGAGGCTAGAGGGCTGAAATTTAGTATGTATTAATGATTGGCGGGTGGATGATCAACATACCAATTTGCAGCCCTCTAGCCTCAGTCGTTTTTAAGATCTGAGGTCGGACAGAAAAAGTGCGAACAGACAGACAAATGTCCATCCCAAGAGTTTAATTTACAGAAACTAGAATGGGAATGCAAAGAGTCGTTTCCAAAACACGTCTCTCTCTGCCCCTCTCGAAAGAGAGAGAGAGAGGGGGGGGGAGTACAAAGTTTCTTTGAAGAAAAGACAATAATTATGAAGTCCTGTAACTCTGATATAATAGGACCTCTTGGTAAGGTTTATTGCCGAGTAGGCCTTTGAATCCTGTCTGGTAGGTCTGATTCAGTTGGTGTCCCCAGGAACTGTCGTGCTGAAATGACTTTCCTGTGTCTTGTGTTTTGTGTGTCGGTGTGTCTGATTGTCTGTTTTCTCACACTAAAACAAGCAACTCATGTATCAGAGTGGACAGTTGTCTGCGCCACTTGAAAGTTAAGTCATTTTCATACAGTCTATGTGGATGGTGTGCTTATAACACTTAATAGTTAATTTAATGAGTAATATATGAAAAATGGAAAACTAATTATAAGCCAGTATCATTGAGGAAAGACAGTAAAGAAAAATACGAACAAGAAAACGTAAGTTTAATTTCCTGAAATAAAAACGCCTCGGAATCTTCGCCTTCATAAAAAGAACGGACTGAAAAAGTAAGCTACAGAAGCTTATTATTAGAAATATCAGTATAATAATAATAAAAAAAACAATGTCCTTTTATATCAATGAAAACGCCTTCCGTAAGAAGACCTACTATAACGTAATCACGTCGATTTTGATTTTCCTCGTTTAATATTTGAGCTGACAGCAATTTGGTTTAAAGAAAAAATAGTTCATAGAGTAATGTAATCTTAACAAAAATAGCCCTTACCAAAAACTCACTCTCTCTTAATCTCAAGTGAATTAGGGTAAAGTACTCTCGCTTTCGCTTCATTTTTCAATCCCTCCTGACGCCAGTATAGGCCTAAAAGAAATCAATTCTTTCTCAATTCTCTCCTTCAATTTTAGACCAACCGCTTTCGACGTGTGGCGGACGAAACCTTTCACATCATCTAAATGTCAAAGGAAAATGTTGTTCTTCAATCTTCTTCTTCGCCTCTGCTATTCAGTTCACTCCTTTCATATTCTTCCGTCATAAATGTCAGAGGAGATGAACCTGATTATCTCCTCCCTGTACGATTGTCGCCTGTGAAATCATTATTAGGCCCATCAGTGGTTTCTTTTAGATCCGGAATGATCTTGAAGGTGGAAGGAATTCAGGTGATTAGTCTTACGGGTTGTTGGAGGAATGAGGCTTTTATGAGATTATAAATGGTAGCAATGATTTATACGATAGGCTTTCTCTCTCTCTTATATATATATATATATATATATATATATATATATATATATATATATATATATATATATATATATATTATATATAATATATATATATATATATATATATATATATATATATATATATATATATATATATATATATTATACTATATATATATATATATATATATATATATAGCCATGAAGGAAAGTGAAACGTGGAGTACTGCTAAGTAAAAGAGGTAAAGTCGGAAGATCTCGCAGCACTCCAGTATTTCACTTTCCTTGGTAGTCTTTACCTTTGTTTATATATTCATCACGTTCTAAATTTTTCGTTATGCATTTATATATATTATATATTATTATTAATAAATATTATATTATTATTAAGTGAATATAGTGATATATATATTAGAGGAAGAAGAGAGAGAGAGTGAGAAGGAGAGGAGAGCGAGAGAGAGAGAGAGAGAGAGAGAGAGAGAGGAGAGAAGAGAGTATATTTGTGTGCATATGCATATATATATATATATATATATATATATATATATATATATATATATATACAAATATATGCACACACACGTTATATATACATACATATATATATATATATATATGTATATATATATATATATATATATATATATATATAAATATATAAATTGATGTATGTATGTGTGTGTGTTTTTGCCACTTACACTTCGACACACATTGAGTAATTTCAAGCAAACTTGATATACATATAACTTAGCATCAGGGAAAGAATACTGTGGGGGTAGGACATCACTGACACCAAAGGGGGTTGTGGGAAAGGGGCAAAACATAAGAATAATCAAAAAGATGAATAGTGACACTTATGATGTCCTTTAAATCAAAGTTTAGCCCCAATAAAAAGTGGGTGAGAAAGGGGTGGGGAAGGAATGAGGTGGCATGTAAAAATAGCTGAAAATGACAGATGTTAGTGTCTAATCCATACTGATGTTGCTGAGTTGAATAGTGACACTCCCAATGCCCTTCAAGTCCAAGTTCAACCTCATCAGGAATGAGGGATGAGAAGGAGTGGGAAGGGGATAAAGTGTAAAAATAACCAATAATGACAGATATTAGCGTCTAATTTATAGTTTTCAAGGTCGCTGAGCTGAATAGTGATGCTCCCAATGCCTTTAAGTCCGTGTTCAGCCTTGATAGGAAGGGGTGGGTTGGGGTGGGGGCGGGGGAGTTAGAGGGGTTAAAAAATAAAACTACAAAAATGACAGATATTAGTGTCAAGTCCATAGTTTTTGAGATCGTTGGGTTGAACAGAGACACTCCTGTTGCTCTTCAAGTGCAAGTTCAGTCCCAATAGAGATAGGGATGAGAAGTGATGAAATATAAAATGTCAAAAATGCTGGGCAGTGTAACTGATGCAACTATTCTAACAGGAAAGAGAGAGAGAGAGAGAGAGAGAGAGAGAGAGAGAGAGAGAGAGAGAGAGAGTTTATCAACTGCCATTCAGCTGGGTTGGTCAGCTAATGTATATTTTATATATATAAATGAATTTTTATCACATCACCGTGATTCATATACCTACATCGAGCTACAAAATTGTCCTTTAATATTTAATTCACTCTACGGAGAAAAATTATGAATAAATAATTGTGCAACTGGACTGGAAGTTCATCTCAGAAAATGATCCAGTGGGCGAAGATGGACATAATGAAAGACGGGAAGGAAAAAGGCAAAGAAAAATACAATGAAAAGGGAGCGAGGGGGAATTCCGTAACTGAGATGGCATAGGGGAATGAAAGAGGAGGAGAGAGAACAACAACAAGAGGCCCAGAATAGCCAGGGAAGAAATAGCGATAAGTGAGAGTGAATGAATGGAAATGAACTGAGGAAAAGCACATAACGATAATGAGATGTGCAGGAATAAACGTGGATGAGAGGAAAGGAGGAAAGCAAATGATTAGAAATAGAAGTGAAATCGGATGACCAGATGAATAGAATAGATGTCAAAGATATTTAGTGGTAAAAGTCTTGTCGAAGTAGAGTCGATGATGTGATTCAAAACAGTGTCAAAATATATGTATTATTTTAATAAACAAGTTTGCTGCATGAAAACAGCATAAACACCAAATGATTTTTAATATTTCCATTATATTTGTGTATTTTTATAGTGTTGATATTTCTTTGTTTTTTTTTATTTTTAGTTATATTTAAATGTATATCTTGTTCCAGGGCAGTCTCGCTTTAACCTCACGTGTGTAAGTTCGAAGTTATATATGATATATGATATATATATATATATATAATATATATATATATATATATATATATATATATATAATATAAAGTCATATCACTTTTTCGTGATTCATATACATATATCGAGCTACAATGTCCTTTAATATCTAATTCGCTCTAAAAGCTTCACTGACGTTCCTGAACTTGAAAGGATCCTGGGTTCGCGTCCCGATCCAGACAAGTCTATTATCGAGAAAAAAATTCCCCTACGGTTAAGCATATATGAAAATTCCGAGGTAGAGCGAATTAGATATTAAAGGACATTGTAGCTCGATATATATATATATATATATATATAATAATATATATTATATATATATTATATATACATATATATATACATATATATATAAACACACACATATACTATATATATATATATAACATATATATATATAGTATATAGATATAGATATAGATATATTATATGTATAGTATATATATATATATATATCTATATATATATATTATTATATATAATATATACATATATATATATATATATATACACATATCTATATAACACACACATATACATATAATATATAATATATATATATATATATATATATATTATATTATCATATATATATATATATATCTTATAATATATAGTATATATATATATGATATAGATATAGATATATATATGTATATCTATATATATACTATATTATATATATATAGATCTATATATATATAACATTATATATATATATATATATATATATATATATATATATTTATATATATATATATATTGCATCATATATATTAATTATAAACTTGATCACTGACACATTTGTTCTGTGCATTAATACAATTAGTAACAGGACTTCTTTGAAACTGGACGGTATCAAGTGGAGATACTTAATGGAACAACGTTACAGCTTTCCTGGAATAACAGTCCTCATTGTTAAGTATTCTGGAAAGCTTCTAACTTTCTTTGAATAAATATCTTCGCTTGATACCATCCAGTTTCAATGAAGTCCTGTTTTATGTATTATATATATATATATATATATATTATCTATATATATAATATATATATAATATATGTGTGTGTGTGTGTGTGTGTGTGTGTGTGTGTGTGTGTGTGTGTGTGTGTGTGTGTATATACTTTTATAAAAAATTTTGGTGGTCAGCCGCATTCCCTGTATAATGTTATAATTGTCTTGTCCCTGCCTCTGAGCTGTTGGGCCGAATCCCTTGTAAATGCTCTGAAATACTTAACCCTGCTTTAGTAGGTCTACTAATTCTTTTCAATTATGCTGGATTCCAGGTTCCTAATTATACCTTTGTAATTCCCATCTGTCATTTATACGAGCTTTCTTTGTAGACGTATTTTTATATTTCATATTTTTATATTTCTTGGAATTTGTCTTTATATAAGTGTATATATATATATTTATATATATATTGTGTGTGCGTATAAATGTTTATGTATATTATTTTTATATATTTATGCATACATATATGTACGTATATGCTATTTATCAGTCCTTCGTTATAGGCTCCTAAATAAAGCCAAAACCGGT
>NC_087216.1:70322568-70337568 GCF_015104395.2 Macrobrachium nipponense | reverse complement strand
CTTAGAGGTTATCAGAAGAGTTATTTTCATCTAAGTGACCTAGAAAACTATGGATTAGACACTATTATCTGTTGTTTTTCGTTATTTTTACATGTTATTCCCTTGCCACCCCTTCATGTCCCCTTCCTATTTGGGCTTATCATATAGTAGGTACAGTTAGTACTAATATCCCACATGAAAAATTTTAAACAAAAACTTGAAAAAAAATAAGACAGTGAATTTCATGTACGGGGTGGTTGTAATTATTCTTATGTCCCCACCAGGGGGCTACTATTAACCTGTATTTCGAATTTAATCATTACAGGCAAAGTAATAAGAAGGTTATATTGAGGAGGGGGCATAAGGGGTCCTCCAGGGCCCCAGAAATTCTTACAGTAATTTATTAATATATAATACAATTGCTGTCCTAACACATGCTGTAAATTTGACCAAATTCAGCCTCAAAGCAAGAAAGTTATACTTAAGGGGGCCCCACAGTACCCCCAAACGGCTTGATAACTATTTTGAATTAATGCAATTAACACCGATAGCCTACGTTTCAAATCTGAGCCAATTCAGCTCCAAAAAATACAAAGATATTTTCTGGGGTGGGGGAGGGGGCCGGGAGGGGTAGAAGTAATAACTTTTTAGGGGTAGTTATATATGCTTTAGAGAAAATCTAATTAGCCTGTGTTTGAACCCTATGTTAGCTTAACCTTTGTACCAAATTTCAAACTGATCGGTTCACTGGTGTAGACGTTCACTTGGAACAAATAGACAAACAATCAGATGTGTTTACCATTTGTGTATATATATATATATATATATATATATATATATATATATATATATATATATATAAATATATATATATATACAAATAACAGGAATAGCAATAGCCAAACTTACTTAGTCTCGAACTACCAACACCATTCTCAACAAGCCATTACAGCAAATAGTTGTTACTTATAAGAAACATTGGATAAATGGGCACAGTTATCACAATAATATCTGTATAAATGAGGCAGTCACCACAGTAATGCCTGGATAAACTGGACAATCGTCACAGTAATACCTAGATAAAAGGGGCAGACATTACAGTAATATCTGGATAAATGGGACAGTTGCCACAGTGATATCTGGAGAAATGGGACAGGCATCACAGTCATACATGGATAAATGGGACAGTAATCACTGAGTTATCCCAGCCAGCGTTTGGTTGGTCATCTATATATATATAATATATATATATATATATATATATATATTTGTTTTAAATTGTTTCCTTTAAACAGATGTTTAGAGCTAATGAAGGGTATCTGCAGCCCTTTCCCACAACTGTTCCAGTATTTAATCCGCTGTCTTAATTGGCTTCACTTCCCCTGACATGAACCAAAAACCGGAGAAGGAAATCTAAAATTTCCTGAAGAAGAAGAATTCAAAAACCCCGCACTTCTTTATGTGAGGTTAATAGATGTAATTAGTTACTCTCATCCCCCCCGCTTTTATATTGAGGTCTGGGGGTCCCATTTTGATGCCATGTAACATCTGTCCTATGACAATTTCTATCTCTTTCTGCTGATTCATCCTTATAGTTGACTCTCTTTCCGTTTCGGGACTTTTTCAGAGCTTTGTCTGATTAAGTGTGTTCGATCCTTCTCGATTCGTTTGTTCAAACAAAATAATTCTCTTTTTTTTGTAGGGAAGGGATTCTATAGTGCATCGAATGATAAACTCGAAAGTATTTCGTGAATATCTTTTCTTTACCGAAAATTACAAATCATGATACTAATAGAATTTAGGCCAAAGTCCAAGCAATGGGACCTACGAGGTCATTCAGCGCTGAAACGGAAATAGGCAGGAAAGGGGTTTTGAAAGGTGTCACGGAAGGGCAGAAAGCCGGTCGTAATTAAAAGGCAGCTACTTTCTTAGTTCATTACTTAAAGTAACTCGTTCCCAATTAAGATCCATCCAAGATGACATTTCAGTAGAAGCCTCCGAACTGAATGGAGTTTTCGCCTGACCTTCTCGATGACATTTCGCGACTGATTTAATAAGGAGGCCGTCAGGGGCTTCTCTCTTATTCAAGGAACCAAGGTCTGTTGAACCGTCTTTTTCAATCTCAGTTCAAGTCTTGGGTGGGTCACTCAGATCTCTTGGCTGACGGACCTTCGGGGGGGGATTTTTTTTACCATTTTTTTTTTCCTTGTACAACGCCTTTTTTTTTGGGGGGGGGGGGGGGGTGTGGGGGGGGGGGGGTGGGGGGGGGGGATGGGTGCCGGGCGGGCCGCTTGTTCTTTAAGGACAGGGTTAAAATGATAATAAATAAATAATACAAATATTAAAAAGCACTAAACTGCGATTCGACCGATTTGTTTCAAGTAACTGCCCCTAAATTAATGATATTTATAATTACATTAATTACAATCATGAAAAATACCACCATTATGTAACAGTTCTTAACACACCATTACCTAAAATTAATAATGATAATAAGTACTACCATCCCATAGCATAGCATAACGTAAGAGCTCCTAATCAATAATAATAATAATAATAATAATAATAATAATAATAAACACAACCTTCACAGCATTGTTGACCTAACCGGACCTAAATAAAATTAGCGAACCCTATAAATTGAACTACGGCCTTCGGAACAGCCCATTGTCGAACAAGAATCGAAGATGCAGGTCAGAGTTATATTTCGTCAACTGAGCTCGAAAAGGGAAGAGTTTTTGCTCGAACCGGAGACACCGAAATAACTCGACACTTTAGCTGCTCCCGTCTGATGGATTTTTCTCTCGTCGTTCGGCTATTGGGTAGTTTGATGATTAATTTAGCATAATGATAGTTTCGTATAGCGCTAATTGTAAGGAGTGTCAACATTGTTTAACAGTAAAAAGTGTACAATCAGACAGCCATGTGTATGTATGATATATATATATATATATATATATATATATATATTATATATATATATATATAATATATATATATATATATATATAATATATATATATATATATATATATATATATATATATATATAAATAAATATATAATAAATAAAAATATATATAATATATATATATAATATACTATTATATATATATATATATATATATATGATTATGTATGTAGTATGTATGTGCCCACACTACCAGGGGTATTTTGCCTTGCCTTCCGAGTCCCAGCTGTATCGCGTAGCTATAACCGATGCGTCCTCTCTCTCTCTCTCTCTCAAGTTATTTCCTTTTAGATTGTGAGGTTTTAGATAGTCTTTCGTTATCATAAAATATCCAATATATATTTTTTTTTTTGTTTTTTTTTTTGCTGTTGTCTCGAAATACGGATTGTAGAAAAAATATAAAAAGCATACTAAGGGATTTTCAGTATCATGAAAATAATCAGAGTTAAATATCATTATCATCATCATGACATCCAACACCCGGCTTTTTATTCTTAGTCATTTTGAAAATTGACTCTAAAGTCATAAGCTCGTCTTCGTGTTGGGCTGAGGCGATTACTCGGAAGTTTTTTTGTTTTTTTAATACCAATCTGCTTTTGGCAGATTGCAGTGTGATTCCTTACATGCAAAAAACGCAGATTTACTCTAAAATGAACTTTAGAGTCCATTTTCATGAAAGGTCTCGTTCCCTCGTTAATTGCCCAGACGTCTTCCACTCCTTTGTTTTGTCTTGTATCTTTTTCTCTCTCCTACTGTTCTGTTTAATTCCACCTAGTTTACCTTTTGTGTTTAGTCACTTTTTGGCCATGTAGTACGGGGTGGTAGATTGGTTTTTAAAGTATATTAGAAATTTATTTTTCTTTTATAATTTTATAAGTGGCGTCCTTTTTATCAATCAATATTATACGTGTCATTTTGCTGGCTTGAAGATGCAATGGATTATTGCGAAACGCCGTCGGCCACAATAAATGTAGTTGATTGTTCGTGTGCCTTTCCATCTGCCCTTGATCTCTCTCTCTCTCTCCTCTCTCTCTTTATACACACACACACACACACATATTATATAGTGTGTGTGTGTGTGAATTTTTATTACATCATCGTGATTCATGTACAAGCATTAAGCTACAAAATTTAATGTCCTTTAATATCCAATTCGCTCTACCTCGGAATTAATATATTTTCATATGTTAACCGCAACGGTTGATTTTTTTTTAGTTGAATAAATAATTTTTTCCTCGTGAAATCCGGACTTGTTCAATGGTGCTACCGACTCGGCCCAACAAATGAGGTATAAGTTGATAACCGAATCCGACCTTACAAATCACTGTGGAACTCAAGTACTTGTAAATGGAATTGATAATCAACCACCTCTGCCACGTTAACCAAGTCGAACGTTTGCCGCACGTAGCCATATTATAAATTTTTATTACATCACGGTGATTCATATATAAATATTAAGGTACAAATGTACTTTAATATTTAATTTTTGTAGGGTAATGCAAACATATATATTTATTAGTGTGTGTTTGTACACATGTGACATGTATATATATATATATATATATATATATATATATATATATATATATATATATATATGAGTGTGTGTACATGTATACATATGTATATATATATAATCTATATATACACACATATATATATATATCTATATATATATATATATATATATTAATATATATAGATATGTATATATAGTGGAAGAAATATTTTTAATCAAAAGAACCAGGTAACCAAGAAAATAAATATTAAGCGTCAGCAACGTTCGAGGAATTTCAATCAACTTCACATGACCCTAAAAGTATGAAGTCTTTCTCTTTAAATTATATAACGACACGTGTAAGTAACTACACAAATAGCTGGTTCTTATGACGAGACTAATGACACAGGTGTATGGAAGGGCTTCTCTCCATGACCGGGGGAGTCTGTTATGAAATAGGTATGACGCTGAAGAATCCTTCTTAGTGTATAATGAGGAAATATTTTGAGCGGTGAAGGCTGAACGCGCCCTGCGTATTAAATTAGCCTCTCTCTCTCTCTCTCTCTCTCTCTCTCTCTCTCTCTCTCTCTCTCTCTCTCTGTAACATGTGGACCAAATAATCATCCTTAACCAATCAAGATTGTTTCTGCCTTCCAGACGCTTCTGGACTATGCTACCATAGCTAGGTTAGAAGATAGCATAGAATATATATATATATATATATATATATATATATATATATATCTATATATATATATATATATATATATATATATATATATATAATATATATATATATATATATATACATATATATATATATACATATACATATATATATATATATATATATATATATATATATATATATATATAATATATATATATATATCATTAGAGGGATCCACGGTAATATTCTTGTTTATTACAGACGAAATATATTTGGAAAGGAAAATGTTTACAATGATTATGGCTTTCGTCCATCCTTCTGTGGACTTGATCACTAGCTAAATGAGAGACAACTTTGGTGAAAAAATCCAAATAAATATAAACAAACAAAAATGATAAACAAGGTTAAAATTTGCGAACAGGTCATTGGGTCGTATTTCTTTCCAGAATTCCCTGTGATCTTCGGAGCGGGACAAAGCGCCGGACTTCTTCCTGAATGATATCTTGAGGGTCGTTATCCTAAAAGGTATTTGTAGATTAGACTCTGGAACCGCGAAGGATGGTTATCTACATTAATTATCAGATTGAAGAAAGCTGTATTTCTGTATTCCCCTCACGATGCCATTCAAAGTGATTGAGAGCCCCGCCACAATCCTCCTGGTGGTCCTGTCCGCGCTTTTGTACATAACTTTTCCTCCCTTAAAGTCAATGGCATGATCAGAATCCCAAGTATGCTTTTCAATGGTGCTGTAAACGTTTCCCAAACGGCAAGCTGCAATATGTTCGTTTCCTCTGGTCCAGGGAACGACCGCTTTCGCCAATATAGCATTTGTCACAATTCTTAATCCTGTAGCATAGACTCCAACATCGGAGTTGGTTTTCTGCAACTGTTTTTTGATAATTTTCTTTCTGAGAGTATTAGGGTATTGGAAAATCTACGCTATACCCATTCCTTCCTTTTCTAAGATTATTAGAAACTCTTTTCAGGTCATGATTATACGGAAGGGAAGGCATTTAAAATTAGCAGTTGAACGCTGTTCCCTTGGATTAGAAAACATTCTTCTGGCTCTAGAAAGACATTTGTCAATAAAACACTTGGGGTAACATAACTTTTTGAAACTCGTAGTCAAGAATTCAAATTCCTGGTCAATGAAACTAGGGTCACAAACTCGAAACTCTAAAAAACAAATTGGTCAGAACGTTGCTTTTGATTTTCTCGTCATGGTTCTGAATAAAATGTATGTATGTATTTGCGTGAGTACTTTTTCCTGATATATTAAAATCTCTGAGGCCGACGAAGGGCGATGTGTGGTGGTTATGAGTAGTCAGATTACTTTATTCGGGCAGTTATATTGCTTATAGCGATGTTAATACTTATTCCAAGATTTCTGTAGCGCCGTCCATTTCTGACATTCAGTCCACGTTTAACAAGAAAATTAAGGGCATTATGAAAGGTGGCATTACCAAAGAAATGAAAGAGGATGGACGAAAGCTATAATCACTGTAAATATTCCACAAATATATTTCGTCTGGATAAACAACAATATTACTGTGGATCCTTCTACTGATTACTTAGAAGCAAGATACGGTGTTGCATAGTATATATATATATATACACACACACACAGGTACATATAGATATGTGCGTATATGTTCGTGTGAACGCGTTACTTTAATGTGTAAGGTGTAGGCTGAATGTGCGTGATTATCATTTCCAGAAGCTAATGTAATTGAACTTTTTATGTTTTTGTGTTATTTATGCTTTTCTTTCCCGTGTTAGAGTTCTAGGTAAGGTATTCATAAATAAGAAAAATGACTAATGAAAGCTTCAATAAATTGCTGTGGCACCTTCAATGTTGGCGGTAATCTAAATGACCGAATTGAACTTAGAGAATAAAGTCTCTTTAACTACACAGTAAGGTTAGTCGGTAGTAGATCGATACATGGACAGACGGGTAATTCTTGTTCTATTTACCTTAATCAGGCACGTTTTGTTGGACTTAGACTATTGCCTATACGTATTACCAAAATTTAATAAAAATGCTAAAAACCCACACTCAAAATATAGTTTCCTAGGATACCTTCCCTTTTAACAGCGATGTTTATTTTTCCTTTAGATTGATGATACGAACTGATTTGGTTGGTGGTTACTTCTCCCTTACACACTTTCCGTCTCATCACTTCTGTGAAGGTGACTTAATTTCAATATGTTCCGTTCGTATAATTTTTTTTTCCTTTCATCGCTCGTGTGGCGAAGATAATTTCGTAGGAAGATGTCGAGGTTATGGATTTAATATTTCCAGCTTCCAGGTCTTTCAGAACGATGCCACAACAAATGAAAACCTCTCGAACCGTGAAATGAAGTCAAAAGTGGATATTTATCAGAGTGGCGTCTGCCACCCGCTGTGTGGCTGTTCTTAGTTCAGTGATTGCAGAAGCTCCGTATTCTTAGTTATTATTATTATATTACCATTATTATTATTGTCTATCACAGTCATCCCATTTGACTTTTTTTTTCTTTCCTATAGTGTGAATTCCAGGTTGTATACTGTGCTTAGTAGTCCATCACTTTCTTCTCCACTATGAGGGCTGTTTCTTTCTAGTAGCACATTATTATTATTATTATTATTATTATTATATTATTACTATTATTATTATTATTATTATTATTATTATTCTAAGGGGTCCACAATAGTAAAAAATGATGCGAGCAAAAAGCTTACGAACAACCTATCCACCTGGGGGCAAACAAGTCCTTATGGGTGCCGGTCCCAAACCCTGGATAAATAGGGAGGGTTGGTGTCAGGAAGGGCATCCGGCTGTAAAAATCTGTGCTAAAACCTAAAAATGGAATGAGCCGAAATATGGAATAGGTAATGCTAGGGCGTATCGTAAACGACCCACAGAGATATCGCCCTAACTCTGTGATAGGGCGAGGGCTACTGCATCAAGAGCGGGGTGCAGCTAAAGAAGCGAGCTCACATTGGGTTTAGAGTATGTCAGCTTAATATTGGGTCCATGACTGGGAGAGGTAGAGAATTAGCTGACTTGATGAAGAAAAGTAGATGTTGTGTGTGTGCAAATGAACAGGTAGAAATGGAGTTGGCATAGTACTGTCTAGTGAACTGAAGAATACAGTGATAGAAGTGCATAGAAAGAATGACCATATCATCAGATTGAAGATATGTTATGGAAGAGGGATTCTGAATATTATAAGTGCATATGCACCACAAGTTGGTTGCACAGAAGAAGAGAAAGGGAAATTTCTGGAGAGACATGGGTGGAATAATGCAAGAACTGGAAGAACAGGAGAGGGTGATAGCCGGGTAGATTTGAATGGCCATGTCGGAAGTGAAAATGAGGCAATTGTCGGGTGCATGGGGCCAATGGAATTGGGGAGAGAAACCCAGAAGGAGAGAGTGTAGTGGACTTTGCTGTGTCATTCGACATGGCAATAGTAAGTACCATTTTTTAAGAAGAAAAGGGAACACCTAGTAACATATAGGAGTGGGGAAGATGCTTCCCAGATAGACTACTTCCTGTATAAAAGGATAAAGCTGGTGGAGGTCAAGAATTGCAAAGTTATTCCAGGCGATCATGTTCCCCGCCCCCCAACACAGGACTGCTATGTATGGATTTGAAGTTAAAAAGGAAAGAAAAAAAAAAAAACCAAAGCTAAAGGGATAAGGAAAATTAAATGTTACAAATTAGAGAAGGAAGGGGATAAGAAGAGAGAGTTTAAGAGGAGGGTTCTGGAGGATATTGATATAGGGATGAAGATGTTCAAGTATGGTGGGCACGAAATGCAGCAGTAATAAGAAGGCATGGAAAGGAGCTGCTAGGAGAGACATCTGGCATCATATGGGAAAGAAAAGGAGAGTTGGTGGTGGGATGAAGACATTGAGAAAGTAGTAAAAGATAAGAAGGAGGCAAAGAAAAGATGGGAAGAGTCAGCGTCAGTGGAAGACCGTGATAGTTCAGAGAGAAAAACAAGGCAGTGAAAAAGGTGGTAGCCCAAGGTAAAGCAAAGTCGTATGATGATGTGTATAATGAGCTGGGGACAAAGGAAGGATTAAAGAAGATGGTCAAGCTATCAAAGGCTAAAAATAAGAGCACCAAAGATATTACACATATCCAACAAATAAAGACCAAGATGGTGTATGTACTTAAAAAGGAGGAAGACATTGTGAAGAGATGGAAAGAATATTTCGAACATTTGTTAAATGAAGAAAACAATAGACTAATAAGAGAGGATAGGCAAGTGAACATTGGCATGGTAATGAGGTTTTCTAGGCAAGAGGTACTAAATGCACTGAAGAAGATGAAGAATGGGAAGGCAACCGGACCAGACATGATTCCTGTGGAGGCATGGAAAGCATTAGGAGATGAAGGACTGGACATACTGTATGATCTTATGATAAAGATCCTTGAACAGGAAAAGATACCAATGAATGGCATTGGAGTATATTGATCCAACTTTTAAAGGGAAAGGCGATGTCCAAGAGTGTGGTAATTATAGGGGCATCAAATTGATGTCCCACACTTTGAAGATACTGGAAAGGATGATAGATGCCAGACTGAGAGAAGAAGTACAAATAGGTAAAGAGCAGATTGGATTTATGAAGGGAAGGGGAACAACAGATTGTATATTTTGTCTGAGGCAACTAATGGAGAAATTCCCGAGGAAGCAAAGGGACCTACATAAGGTATTCATTGACCTTGAAAAGGCTTATGACTGAGTCCTGAGACAAGAGGTATGGAGAAGTCTGAGGGAGAAGATGGTGCCAGAGAAGTATGTGCGATTGATACAAGAGATGTTACAGAATGTATTTACCAGAGTGAGGAGCAGTGTTGGAGAGACAGAGGGTTTTGAGGTGAGAGTAAGATTATACCAGGGGTCGGCTCTGAGCCCATTTATCTTTAACATAGTGATGGATGTTAAAATAGAGGAGGTAAGGGAGGCAGTACCCATGGAACATATTGTACATGGATGATATTGTTCTGTGCGCAGAGAGCAGGTAATATCTGGAAATAAAATTGGAAAGATGGAGGTAAGTACTGGAGGACAGAGGAATGAGAATAAGTAGACTAAGACGGAATATATATGTACCACCACTGAGGGGGATGATAGAGAAAGTATTCAGCTTGGTGGAGAGCAAATAAAGAGAGTTGATGAGCTCAAGTATTGGGATCTTTTTAACATTGGAGAAGTATGAAGGAGTAAAACATTGGGTACAGGCAGGCTGGAACAACTGGAGAGCAGCCTCTGGAGTTCTTTGTGACAAAAGAGTGCCGCTTAGGTTAAAAGGAAAATTTCACAGATGGTGGTAGGAACAGCAATGCTGTATGGTACGGAAACAGCAAGCATGAGAAAAACAGAGCAGAAGAAGATGGATGTGGCAGAAATGAGAATGCTTAGGTGGATGTCTGGGGTGACAAGAGAGGATAGGATCAGAAAGTACTATACATAAGGGGGTCGACTAAGGTGGTGGAAGTATCAAAGAAAGTGCAGGAGGGAGGCTGAGATGGTATGGACACCTGTTTGAGGAGAGATGGAGGACCACGCTGGAGACATACTATGGGGATGGAGGTTTAAGGAGGAAGAAGAGGGAGACCAAGAAAGAGATGGAAGGACTGTATGAGAGGAGACTTACATGAGAAGGGAATTGATGAGGCAGAAGTGCAGGATGGAAATAGATGGAAACGGCTCATCCGAAATGGCGACCCAATATAAAAATGGGAACCAGCTGGGAAGAAAAGAAGAAGACAAAAAGCTTTCGAACCCTTCCCTGGGTTCATCTTCAGTCCAAATGAACAAATAAGTAAAGAGTTTTAACAATTATACACGGACTCGCACATTTCTTTATTGTTGTGACCCTTTAGAATATTATTCATACTCTCGCGACAGAGAGTTTTTCCCGATAATTATTATTATTATTATTATTATTATTATTATTATTATTATTATTATTATTATTATTATTATTATTTTATTATTATTATTGTTGTTATTGACTTGAAATTCAAGATTCCATAGAATTTGGTGTTCATTTAAAGTAGTTACAGAAGGTAATAAGGAAATACAGAAAGAAGAGCTCAGTTATTAGAATAAAAGTTAATTAAATAAATTATCAAACAAGTAGATAAAACAATAAGTACATAAGGAAACCTAAAGTGATGGTTTAAATATGGCAGTAATGGCATGACATCTTCGCTTGATTTTTTGACATTCAAACCTAGCTTGTAAACATTGATAATAATACGAGTAAAGTGATTATGGAAACAGTTTGATTAGAGGTAATTAATATCCATACGATGGTTCAGAGTGGTTAATAGTAATACCACGAATTGGACTGATATTCAATGATCCAGATTCGCGAATTCGGTACATTTGGAGTATTTGGAGACGTGCTCGGAAAATATTAAATGCTGGATCTTAGTTGTCATGGAAACAAGTAAAGTAGAATGAAGAGACCATGTTAAACATTTTTAATCTAACATGTTATTAACACAGTGATGGGAAATTCTCGAATCCCATATAAGGGTGCATAACAATTTCTGAGTAAAACTCAAATACACTTGACATTTACAAGGGCTGGAACGGATACTTCCTATTTACTCCCAAAAACCGAAGGGGCTTAAAATGTCTTTCTCTTCTATTTAATGTTTAGGTTGAAAATCCCCATCAAGTGAAAACTCCTTCAAAACGCTGTCATTTTCAAAATTTTATCAGCTTAATTGAAAGTCTGATAAATGCAGGAGTGATGTACTTACAAATGCACATCCATTATCGTGTCATTAACCTCATATTTTTTTCTCAAATCGAACGAACCCCCAGAAATAATACCAAAAATTGAAATCTGTTCTTGCAAAGAAATAATCACCTTAATGCTGAGCGAAATAAGGAGCAGAAACCTGCACCTTTCTCCCTCCCGGCACCCCCAATTTTCTCCGGGCTCCGATCCATGAATCCACAAGGTGGATATAGATTCTCTTCATCGTACTTATTTGATTCGACGGAATTCAATAGATCATTGATGAAGCCATTCGGCCTCATCAAAAGAGCAAAAGGTAACCCTTCCACCTTCATCCATATTCTACTTTTATCCGCTTTTTTATCTTTTTATCTCTCCTGCCATTTATGGCAGTCAAATCACTCTGCTGTCCTCAGTTCTGGACTGAACATGCCACTGAATCTTTTCTCATTGCGAGAATCTGCTTCTGGAATTCGTAATAAGGCGAATAGTATTTATTTTAAAGTACTTTTATTATTCACAGTGAAGCGGAATTTCCACAGGGGTTATTCATGTAGTCAAAATGCGGGCGTTTTCTCATTAAAGGAATTGGTAAATTTACGCTAGAATGAGAGAATGATATGTGGAGTGATTAACTGAAAGAGAGAGAGAGAGAGAGAGAGAGAGAGATGGGATCCTCCATGGGACAGATATGAATTTAAAGCACAATGAAATATAATTGACCTGTTTGCCCATATTAAGATTAGTAAAAGTTGTTTCCATCGTCAAGATAGTGATTCCTTTGGTTTAAGAAGGAAAAGATTGAAAAAGTAACAGCTAGATAATAATAATAATAATAATAATAATAATAATAATAATAATAATAATAATAATAATAATAATAATCTGGTGAATCATGTAACATAAAGAAATTACAGTTTATAACTTTGATAACACGGAATATAACAGAACTTAAAAAATAGATGTTACAATGATGAAAATGGTCTGTGGAAATAGAAAAATATGTCAACGATAACCAGAAAAAACCGAAGAGATACCCGTAATAAACGAGAAATAGAAATTATTGAAACAATGTAATGATAATATATATGTGGATATGAAAAAAAACTGATAAACTCTACTCTAAAGTACCTAAGAACAGAGACTAATGTTTATGTTGACAACGAGAGAAAGATTATCAGTATTTAAAAAAAAATAAAAAAAAAATATATTATTATTTTTGTTTCTCGTAATCCTGTTCGACTGGGGGTGTATTTATAGTGTTGAGTTCCGGGTTGCAGCCTGCCCCCCGATTCCTTTTCAGGGATCTTGGGATCGTGCCTAGTGTCCTATGATTATGGGTACAATTTCCACTGGCATATCCCATATCCTTATTTCTATTTTCAGATCTTGATACCAAGCAATTTTTTCCCTTTCCTTCTCTTCAAACCTAGTGGCCCATATTATTGCGACAGTGAGTGATACTTTCTTCTTGGTTTTGTCAATCAACATCACGTCGCTCTATTTGCACGTATCACCCTATCTGTTCTGATACCAGAGTCCCAGAGGATCTTTGCCTGATCGTTTTCTATCACTCCTTCAGGTTGGTACTCGCACCACTTATTACTGCAAGGTAGCTGCTGTTTCTTGCACAGGCTCCAGTGGAGGGCTTTTGCCACTGAATCATGCCTCTTTTTGTACTGGTTCTTTGAACATATCTGGATCTTAATGCCTGATCTTGTGCCGCTGTTATCATTCCTTCTGTTTCCTTCTGTAGCCATTGCCATGTTTCATCGCTAGCTAGTTCTTTAGTCTGCCTCATGTATTATCCGTGCTTTGGTTTGTTGTGCCATTCTCTGTTCTGTTCGTCATTGTCCTGTCTCTGTATTTGTTCTGGTTCTTCTTCTACTTTTATCAGACCTTACCACGCACTTTTGAGCCACGCGTCTTCACTGGTTTCCAAATATTACCCCAGTGTTCTGTTCTCGATGTGTCTTAGTCCTCTCCCTCCTTCCTTTCGTGTTATTAAAGTCTGTCCTTATTTGCTCTTGGGTGCAGTGCTTTGTGTGTTCATGTGTTTTCCTAGTTTTCTGGTCTATTCTGCAGAGTTCTGCCTTCGTCCATTTCACTGCTTGTGCTGTATCTGATTACTGGTGCTGCCCATGTGTTTATGGCTTTTATCATATTTCCGGCGTTGAGTTTTGACTTGAGTATCTGCATTTATTCTTTCCAGATCGTGCCCTTCATCTCTTGGTGTTTTATATCCTCTCCCTCTATTATTCCCAGGTATTTGTATCCTGTCTCATATATGTTTTTGATGTTGTTCCCATCTGGTAGCTTTATCCTTTCAGTCCTTGTTACCTTGCCCTTTGTATGTTGTCCATGTACATTTTCTATTCCAAACTCCATCCTGATGTCCCCAGATACAATCTTTACAGTCTGGATTAGGGAATCTAATTCTTTGATGTTCCTACCTTACAGCTTGATGTCATCCATGAACATCAGATGGTTAATTTTGTTGCCTCCTTTCTTGCGTTGGTACCCAGCATCCTCCTTCTGCAGTATTTTGCCATGGGAATCATGGCTACTACGAAATATTGGGGAACTGAGTCGCCTGAAAGATTTCGTTCCTAATGTTAACCTCTGCTAGCCTTATTCCAGAGCTTGTAAGTATTGTATTCCAGTTAGGTATTGTATATTTGAAGAATGTGATGGTTTTTTCTTCTGTCCCATATATTTTCAGGCATTCTATTAGCCATGTGTGCGGTATCATGTCGAAAGCTTTCTTATAGGCAAACTATGCCATGCTTAAGTTGATTCTACTCTTACTATTCTTCTTTAGCATAGAGTCTATCAGGAGCTGGTCCTTTGGTGCCTCCACACTTTCCTTCTGCGGCCTTTCTGTTGGTGGGGGGGACGGTGTTTGTATCCTCTAGGTAGTTGTGTAGCTTTTCACGAGTATTATTATTATTTTTATTATTTGAAAGAATATAATAGTATTATCATCACGGAAATACCTAAAACGTAATTGAGACAGAACTTAAATTTAATATATAATAGCTTTAAAGGCGCAATTCAGAACGAAAGACTTTTAGATATCTATATAGAGAGATTGGGAGTCTCCGATATTTTGGTATACTCGGGGAGTA
>NC_087216.1:70310068-70317568 GCF_015104395.2 Macrobrachium nipponense | reverse complement strand
ATCACCTAAGCAGTGAAAAATGCAAATATTCGAAAGCTCAGGCAACGAAACATGTTTTCTCCAGTAGTTAAAAGTAGCATGCAAATTGCAATGTCCATAAGCGCACGAAATATGTATTCAAGATTGATTGTAGGTATAGGCTAAGTGAAATATTGAACAGCAATACTACTTGATATCGAAATCTAATAAACATCCATCCGTTCTGCCAAATGACATCGATGAAGTGGTGGAAAGTGCTGCAAACCTCCGCCATCTCTTGGGTGGCCCGAAGATGTGTTAAACACACGACAGTACTTGGCACTCTCTTTTCATTCTTAACTTTCCTAGTGGCTTCAGCTAATTACTTATATATATATATATATATATATATATATATATATATATATATATATATATATATATGTATATATATATGTGTATAAATACATAGCATAATTATGATCGCATATGTAAAGGACACTCCATTCCATATGATATAATAAAGTACAGTTTGAAAAAAAAAATTTGCTTCATATATACAGTCACATAGAAGTGTGTGTGTGTACTTTAGTCAATAGAAGCTCAGCTCTTGAAAGGAGCTGGTGGAGGCCGAAACGCTAGAGCAACTTGAGCAACTTTCTTCAATATCCCTCTGTAGCAAATCGCATATTCTAGCATCTTCATGAAACAGAAGAATAAAAGTGCAAGATCTTTCGACTCAGTGTCCTTTACTTGAGTCGAAAGATCTTGCAGAAAATCCGTTGTTTATCTTTCCTTCGTGGCTTATACCTTTAGGATTTATCACGTTCCAAGTTCTTCCGTGATTCAGTACACACACACACACACACACACACACACATATATATATATATATATATATATATATATATATATATATATATATATATATATTGTATATATATATATATCTATATATATATATAGATATATATATATATATATAGATATTTGTATACACATATATGTCTGTGTATGTATGTGCATATGACTTCGCATACTCTATATTTCCTCACAGCAGCAGATTTACAATACATTGATATCCATATGTCAGATATTAATGAATTTCTCTCCTGGCCAAGTGGGAATCGTCGTTCAGCGCCAGAGCTGGAACGGTCAGGGACTTCCTCATTTACCTTAAAATTAGTTCTTACTGGCCCTTCCATCCGTGTAGGGGAATTACGGGTAAACAATAGCATTTCATCCATTCAGTAAAGACAATGGGTATTAAAGCTAAATTTTTGACATACATGGACTTGCGCAATTTCACTTAAGCACAAACATACATGCATATAATATATATATATATATATATATATATATATATATATATATATATATATATATATATATATTATATCTATATATATATATATATATATATATATATATATATATATATATATATATATATATATATATATATATATATATATATATATATATATATATATATATATATAATCTGTGTGCTTGTTCTATGAAGTTAAACCTTTTGAATATTAAATAATCGTAAATTATTTATGTTTCTCAGTCCCATTATCAATTACATTCTAGTTAATGATAGACTGAATTGCAATCACCCCTCAGTGTTCATGATGGCACCTGTAGTATATGTATCTGATAACCCAGTGTCCTCATGTAGTGTAATAAAGGAAGGATTTCCAAGAGTTTACCGAATGCGGAGAAAGTTGAAAGTGACGCTGACAAGTTAACTAACGTAAGCGTCGACATGCAAGCGATGTCGAATGCAATTTCAGTTATGGAAGCTACATAGTTTAAGTGAAAGCTGGACTCTATGCTTGTGCGATTGTCAAAGCTTTAAAGGGAAGAAGAGGCCTGTTGCGGACCTTCGGACTAAAAACAACCCCAATTGCTGAAAGCAGAGCTTACTTGAGAGAACCTTGCACACAAGAATTATACTATAATGGGCGTAATGTCTGTCTATTCTGTATGTCTGTCATTCAATCACGGCCAAACAGCTGGTCAGATGGGCATGAAACTTGGCAGGGTTATGGTGGGGACCCCTAAGATGGTTTGTAATGGGATTTCATCCAACCTACCCCACTCCTTTGTAGGGGTGGGGGTAAGGATGGATTCCCTGAACGGAGCCGTTTCTTGCCGTAAAACGAGGCTGGTATCCCCCGTAGCTTTAGTTTCTTTACGATTTTCATACATAATCTGTACAATTTCCCTGGAGAAAGTTGCAAATATTTCAGCTCGGACACAATAGCAGATGAAAATTAACATCAATATCCGCAAGATTTTTGAATAACTTGAATCCATCGGGACTGCCAGTGCACAAAATAAAGTTGAAGAAGTACTGCCCGGTAATTTTGCTTTGGAATTTCGATCCTGCCAATGGACATTCCGATGGAACGAGGTACACTGTTATGGAGCTAAACTCCCATGTCATCAAAGCAGTGATAGCAACGGGCCCTCACACCGGCAAACGTCTGTTCATCCCACGGATTTCTGTACAACTTCCCTGGAGAAAGTCGCGAATATTTCAGCTCGGACACAATAGAATATGAAAATTATCATAAATATCCACAAGATTTTTTGAATAGCTTAAATCCATCGGGACTGCCAGTCACAAAATAACATTGAAGAAGTACTGCCCGGCCCGGTAATGTTGCTTCGGAATTTCGATCCTGCCAATGGACATTGCAACGGAACGAGGTACACCGTTATGGAGCTAAACTCCCACGTCATCAAAGCAGTGATAGAAACGGGCCCTCACACCGTAAAACGTCTGTTCATCCACTGGATTCCTCTGATGCCTTCGGACAACCAGTTTCCGTTCCAGTTAAAGCGCAGGCAGTTTCCCTTCAACCTGGCCTTTTCATTCATCCAGACTTTGGATCGTGTTGGTGTGTTTCTGCCGTCACCCATGTTCACGCATGTCTGTGGCGATGAGCAGAGCAACTGACTCTGCCAACTTGAAATTAAGTTGTGGACAAACTGATAATATTGTGTACAAAGAGGTTCTGTAGTAGGCATGTATGAAAATCGCCCTTATTTTAATATTGCTGAACAAATAGTACATATAAATTTTTCACTTCTGCACCCGTATTTTATCACCCATCGTAGATGGGCAAGTTTCCTAGTAATAATAATAATAACTGAGAGACAATTATCCATTTTAATGGTATACTAACCCTTCCACGCTGCTTCGCCCCTATTCAACAGCCCAGCCATCCCACCCACACCCAACCCCCACCCATAGAGGATCAGTTCCCGCCAGTTCATCTGTCTGTTATCTTGAGTGTCTGTTGTCTTCGGATGTCGCTATATAGGCGGGATGAAAGTTCCTCTTTTGAGACACGGATAAATATTTCTTAGATCTCAGGAGATATTCAGGGCAGATCTATATTCATGGCCTTATTTCATTTTCATTCAGATTTTGTTATTCGTTTCATTTTTCATTCCACCGTTTTATTTTATTAATCTTATTTAAAATTTATTCTCTTATTTCGGAAAACGGTTCAGAAGGACAAAGTCTACATCCAGTGTATTAAGAGGGACTAAAATAGTAGTCTCGTTTCCTTGTTTATATCCATCTCTCTCTCTCTCTCCTCTCTCTCTCTCTCTCTCTCTCTCTCCTCTCTCTCTCTCTCTCTCGTGGAATGATCTGGGTCACTACCTGTTGAGCCTTTAAATCTAGTCAAGGAATCTTAAATGACTGTCACAACTGAGCCGACGGGTAACTTCATTTCTCGTAAGTGGAGACTTTTCTACACCTGCGAGTGTTGCATCATCGGCAGACTGAACAATCTCGCTTTTCCAGGCCAACGACTGTATCATTTGCACACACTGAAAATAACAGCTGACCAAGAGCACTAACTGGGGAACTATAGGTCTTGGTTCGTTAAAGATCCCCCAACAGCAACCTCGCTGCTTTTTACATGTAAGGAAATCCTGAAGTCATCTAAAACAAGATTCTGATAATTATAAATAAGTGTCTCATGATTTGCTATATCAAAAACAGCACTAAAATTTATTGGAATTACGTTTACACCCAAAACCCTTATCAAGATTCTCTTGAAAATGGCTTCAGTCAAATCTTAATAAGAAATCACAGGTATATATCTAACTGCTTCCTATAGCTATGCTTATTGACTATCAGCTAACAATCTTTTAGATTCCATAAAGTTGAATAGTGGGTTAAATAAGTTTTTCAGCAACTTTGGAGAACAAAAGGTAGAAAAGAGATTGTCCAGTAGTTACTGCAGTCTGCAGATATGACACGCATTCGAACAAGCACTGTATTACTAAGCTTGGACTCATCGGCAGAGATACTACGTAGACACAAAAATCTGTTGAATCTACTGATCTTCGGAGACAACACAAGACTAAGTAAAGGACAGTAACACTACCGAGTCCCGAGGTCAAGGTGGGTAACGCTGGCTCCAAATCAGCGAATACCTGAGCGCGAAAGGTATTTGATGGGTGAGAGACTGGCATTAACTTATAGCCTCTTGCGGTGGTGGAGGGGGTAAAAGCTTCACTGACGTTTCCTGGATTTGTATGGTGTCCTGGGTTCGCACCTGGGCGCCGACAAATTCTATTATCGCTTAATAAAATTCCCCTTCGGTAGCATATATGAAAATATACTAATTTCCGAGGTAGAGTGAATTAGATATTAAAGGACATTTATAGGTCGATGTATGTATATGAATCACGGTAATGTTGATATGACTTTTATATATATATATATATATATATATATATATATATCTATATATATATATATAGTATTATATATATGTATGCATATGTATATATATTTCCATAAGGACATTAATGCAATATCTTTCACGTCTACGCTCAGGAATTTACAAGTTTTTTTAAATGCTTTAACATGATCAAGAATGCTATTACACTGTATCATTATATTTTTTTGTGGCCTTATACTGATGTTATATTCCGTGAGGTATCCTTCACAAAGACATATGTAAGCAAAGAGGATTATCTATTTGCTAATCATGTACAACAAAAATATATGTACTTATATGTGTATCATGTCTGCGTTTGAAAATGACAAAAGTAGACTTCAAATCGACACGACGGAGAGAGAGAGAGAGAGGAGAGAGAGAGAGAGAGAGAGAGAGCGGGTTGTGGTAGTGGTGGCTGGGGTGGGGGTGGGGGTGGGGTGGGGGTCGGGGGGGGGTCGATAAAAGATTGCTCTGTTTATATAAAAGGATGATAAGAGCCACCTGTCATCCCTCATTTTCCGTAATTAGATATAATGACCATCATCCCTCCAGACCAGATGTCCCTTTTGGAAGATTTATTCGAGCTCCGGTTTTGTTCAGATAAGTAGGTACACACACAACTTTCTATGTGACTGTATATATGAAGCAAATTTTTTTTTTCAAACTGTACTTTATTATATCATATGGAATGGAGTGTCCTTTACATATGCGATCATAATTATGCTATGTATTTATACACACATTATATATATATATATACATATATATATATATATATATATATATATATATATATATATATATATATAATATAAGTAATTAGCTGAAGCCCACTAGGAAAGTTAAGAATGAAAAGAGAGTGCCAAGTACTGTCGTGTGTTTAACACATCTTCGGGACCCAAGAGATGGCGGAGGTTTGCAGCACTTTCCACCACTTCATCGATGTCATTTGGCAGAACGGATGTAGCTTTATGAGATTTCGATACCAAGTAGTATTGCTGTTCAATATTTCACTTAACTTTTACCTACAATCAATCTTGAATACATATTTCGCGCGCTTATGGACATTGCAATTTGCATGCTACTTTTAACTACTGGAGGAAACATGTTTGTGTTGCCTGAGCTTTCGAATATTTGCATTTTTCACAGCTTAGGTGATTCCATGAATGTCTTTATTGGATAACAGCTTCAACATGACTTCAAAATGGTTTCATGTAAATACCCCCCACTGTGGTTATTACAACTATACATGCACATTGAATATTTTGCAGAGACCTATGATACATAAGCATACGCAGACAGACGAGCATACATACGCCCACTTTTACATGAATAAACAGAAATCAGTACACATGTACCATTGCATCCTTTCTTTTCATTCATTCAGTTGAGCAAGAATTCACTTGACTGATTCCCTGCACTGACTGGAGTGACTGAGGAAGAGTGAAACTGAGTGTGATTTACGGACAACTGATATTGGAAGACTGGAACCGAATCAGTTTCATTAGAGAGGCTAATTAAGGAGTAATTAGACGCAGGCTGCTCATCGTCGGTTTGTAATTATGCCTCTGACTTTAGACTTCGCTTCCTAAGTAAGGTTCCTATTTAGTGTTACAGATCAACTGAGATCATTAACACTCGAGATTCTGGTGGTAATTGAGGCTAATGGAAATTCGCTCCTATTTTTGTTGTTGTTATTATTATTATTATTAGTGTAATAAAAGTCCACAATTATATAGTAAACAGTATTATGTAAAATAAACAAGCAAAGACTTTCGAACATCTGAACGGTGTTTCTCATCAGTATTGACGTTAACATGTAAAGCAAAGAGGCAGTTTTCCTATTATTATTATTGTGTTGTTGTTGTTGTTGCTGTTGTTACTGCTTGAGATACCCAATTGTTGTTGATTATATATATGTATATATATATATATATATATATATATATATATATATATATATATATATATATATAATATAAACACACATTATATATAGATATATATATATATATATATATATATTATATATATATATATATATGTGTGTGTGTGTGTGTGTGTGTGTGTGTGTGTGTTATCACATCACCGTGATTCATATAATAATTGCATTAAGCTACATATGTTTGTTTTTTTTATATCTAATTCGCTCTATCTTCGGAAAAATTAATTATATTTCATATATGTTAGCCGAAGGGGAATTTTTTAATTGATAAGAAAATTCGTCGGCTCATGGGCTCGAACCGAGGACTGCGAGGAACAGAATTCACGACATACATGGAAGCTCTTTACCCACAATACTATCACGAGTGGTATAAGTTAACGCCGCCTCTTCACCTACAAATCCCAGTCGTGCTTCAGGTATTCGTTGTTTAGAGTCGGCATCAACCCACCTCGACCTTGATAGCTTTGTGGTGCGTTTTCCCCAACTTCCCGACTCAGCAGTGCCCCAACTGACTGACAGCATTTCGTTTGAATTACCCTTTCTGAGTGAATATGATAGAAATAAACAACACAATTACGTGTGGAACAGAAATAAAGTTCCAACTCAGCAGTGACCCAACTGACATGCTGTCCATTGGGTGTCACTATTGAGTCGGGAAGGTGGGGAAAGGTCGCTGGTATGGAAGGCAGTTGGCTTTTTTCCAGGTAGAGCCTTAGGTACAGTTGGTTACTTAGGTTCCAGCTTCTTTCATGACTTATGTGGTCTGGTTAGCTACGGACTAGTCTTTTAATGGAAAAAGCTGGGTTCGATCCTGAGTCAGTAAATTTATTTGTGTGTGTT
>NC_087216.1:70297568-70307568 GCF_015104395.2 Macrobrachium nipponense | reverse complement strand
GAGAGAGAGAGAGAGAGAGAGAGAGCAGCAGCAGCAGCAAAAGTGTAGTCATAATATTTCCAACAGTAGTACGAGCAATTTTATTGAAGAAAATACCATCCAGTGGGCTGTTATTGTTGCTATGGCTACCGTCATCCATCCTCTTTTAGCATTTTTCACTTGTTGTTTGTTCGGTTATCCCAATTACCTTCTTTTCCATTACTTACAAAACCTTTCCTAGCTTACTTCTTGTGTCTAGTTCTATAGCCTCCTTAGACCAAAACCGGTCGTAATTTCTAAGAAATATACGAAACAAATTACTCTTCTGTTAGCAAAACCCACACATAAGACAGAATTGTGGTTTTTGATATTTTCAGTCCCATCTAACTTTCAGCTGATTTAAATATGAAATTCCGCGAGAAAATCCTTTGGTTAGAAGTTTCAAAAGGAAACCTCAATTTTGTAATACAAGTTGATTTATCGTGTTATTAGGATGTCATTCTAACAGAAAATACGAACTGAAGTTTAGAAAAGTACAGAGATATAATACAAGGCGTCATCCGACTCAAGCTTTACTCAGGACGCATGCAAGATTTTCCCCTCACGCTCAAGTTGTAAACATTACATTCCTAACTTTTAACGTAGAGGCTTGTTTCACCTACAGAAATTAACATAAATACGCTATATTTTATTAGAGTTAATTTTCTGTGCTATTTAACATACATTATTATTTTTTACATTTTCATTCTAATAAATAAATCATAAATATCTTATCTTACAATTCCTGTATCTTGAATGCAACGTGAAACACCTTTTTCAGACATTTTTAATCGCTTCCATAGACCTTTCCTACAGCACCAGTTTGTTGGCTTACTCCCCGAGTATACCAAAATATCGGAGACTCCCAATCTCTCTATATAGATATCTAAAAGTCTTTCGTTCTGAATTGCGCCTTTAAAGCTATTATATATTAAATTAAGTTCTGTCTCAATTACGTTTTAGGTATTTTCCGTGATGATAACTACTTATCATTCTTTCAAATAATAAAAATAATAATAATACTCAGTGAAAAGCTATACAACTACCTAGAGGATACAAACACCGTCCCCCACCAACAGAAAGGCCGCAGAAGGAAGTGTAGAGGCACAAAGGACCAGCTCCTGATAGACTCTATGCTAAAGAAGAATAGTAAGAGTAGAATCAACTTAAGCATGGCATAGATTGCCTATAAGAAAGCTTTCGACATGATACCGCACACATGGCTAATAGAATGCCTGAAAATATATGGGACAGAAGAAAACACCATCACATTCTTCAAATATACAATACCTAACTGGAATACAATACTTAAGCTGGTGGAATAAGGCTAGCAGAGGTTAACATTAGGAACGAAATCTTTCGATTCAGTCCCCAATATTCGTAGTAGCCATGATTCCCATGGCAAAATACTGCAGAAGGAGGATGCTGGGTACCAACGCAAGAAAGGAGGCAACAAAATTAACCATCTGATGTTCATGGATGACATCAAGCTGTAAGGTAGGAACATCAAAGAAATAGATTCCCTAATCCAGACTGTAAAGATTGTATCTAGGGACATCAGGAAGGAGTTTGGGATAGAAAATGTACATGGACAACATACAAAGGGCAAGGCAACAAGGACTGAAAGGATAAAGCTACCAGATGGGAACAACATCAAACACATATATGAGACAGGATACAAATACCTGGAATATAGAGGGAGAGGATATAAAACACCAAGAGATGAAGGCACGATCTGGAAAGAATAAATGCAGATACTCAAGTCAAAACTCAACGCCGGAAATATGATAAAAGCCATAAACACATGGGCAGCACCAGTAATCAGATACAGCACAGTAGTGAAATGGACGAAGGCAGAACTCTGCAGAATAGACCAGAAAACTAGGAAACAACTGACAATACACAAAGCACTGCACCAAGAGCAAATAAGGACAGACTTTATAATACACGAAAGGAAGGAGGGAGAGGACTAAGACAACATCGAGAACAGAACATGGGGTAATATTTGGAAACCAGGGAAGACGAGTGGCTCAAAAGTGCGTGGTAAGGTCTGATAAAAGTAGACGAAGAACCAGAAATATACAGAGACAGGACAATGACGAACAGAACAGAGGAATGGCACAACAAACCAAAGCGCGGATAATACATGAGGCAGACTAAAGAACTAGCTAGCAATGAAAACATGGCAATGGCTACAGAAGGAAAGACAGGAAAATGATAACAGCGGCACAAGATCAGGCATTCAGATCCAGTTATGTTCAAAGAACAGTACAAAAAGAGGCATGATTCAGTGGCAAATGCCCTCCACTGGAGCCTGTGCAAGAAACAGCAGCTACCTTGCAGTAATAAAGTGGGTGCGAGTACCAACCTGAAGGAGTGATAGAAAACGATCAGGCAAAGATCCTCTGGGACTCTGGTATCAGAACCAGATAGGGTGATACGTGCAAATAGAGCGGACGTGATGTTGATTGACAAAACCAAGAAGAAAGTATCACTCACTGTCGCAATAATATGGGCCACTAGGTTTGAAGAGAAGGAAAGGGAAAAAATTGCTTAGTATCAAGATCTGAAAATAGAAATAAGGATATGGGATATGCCAGTGGAAATTGTACCCATAATCATAGGAACATAGGCACGATCCCAAGATCCCTGAAAAGAATCGGGGCAGGCTGCAACCCGGAACTCAACACATAATACCCCCCAGTCGAACAGGATTACGAGAAACAAAAATAATAATATATTTTTTTTAAATACTGATAATCTCTCTCTCGTTGTCAACATAAACATTAGTCTCTGTTCTTAGGTACTTTAGAGTAGAGTTTATCAGTTTTTTTTCATATCCACATATATATTATCATACATTGTTTCAATAAAAATTTCTATTTCTCGTTTATACGGGTATCTCTTCGGTTTTTTCTGGTTTCTCGTTGACATATTTTTTATTTCCACAGACCATTTTCATCATTGTAAAGTCTATTTCTTAGTTCTGTTATTATTCCGCGTGTTATCAAAGTTATAATCTGTAATTTCTTTATGTTACATGATTCACCAGATTATTATTATTATTATTATTATTATTATTATTATTATTATTATTATATTATTATTATTATTATTATCTAGCTGTTACTTTTTCAATCTTTTCCTTCTTAAACCAAAGGAATCACTATCTTGACGATGGAAACAACTTTTACTAATCTTAATATGGGCAAACAGGTCAATTACATCACTTTTATATTTCATTGTGCTTTAAAATTCATATCTGTCCCATAGGAGGATCCCATCTCTCTCTCTCTCTCTCTCTCTCTCTCTCTTTCAGTTAATCACTCCACATATCATTCTCTTCATTCTAGCGTAAATTTACCAATTCCTTTAATGAGAAACGCCCGCATTTTGACTACATGAATAACCCCTGTGGAAATTCCGCTTCACTGTGAATAATAAAAGTACTTTAAAATAAATACTATTCGTCTTATTACGAAATTCCAGAAGCAGATTCTCGCAATGAGAAAAGATTCAGTGGCATGTTCAGCCAGACTGAGGACAGCAGAGTGATGACTGCCATAAATGGCAGGAGAGATAAAAAGATAAAAAAAGCGGATAAAAGTAGAATATGGATGAAGGTGGAAGGGTTACCTTTGCTCTTTTGATGAGGCGAATGGCTTCATCAATGATCTATTGAATTCCGTCGAATCAAATAAGTACGATGAAGAGAATTCATATTCACTTGTGGATTCATGGATCGGAGCCCGGAGAAAATTAGGGTGCGGGAGAAAGGTGCAGGTTTCTGCTCCTTATTTCGCTCAGCATTAAGGTGATTATTTCTTCGCAAGAACAGATTTCAATTTTTGGTATTATTTTTTGGGGGTTCGTTCGATTTGAGAAAAAATATGAGGTTAATGACACGATAATGGATGTGTATTTGTAAGTACATCACTCCTACGTTTATCAGACTTTCAATTAAGCTGATAAAATATGGAAAATGACAGCGTTTTGAAGGAGTTTTCACTTGATGGGGATTTTCAACCTAAACATCAAATAGAAGAGAAAGACATTTTAAGCCCCTTCGGTTTTTGGGAGTAAACAGGAAGTATCCTTCCAGCCCTTGTAAACGTCAAGTGTATTTGAGTTTTGCTCAGAAATTGTTATGCACCCTTATATGGGATTCGAGAATTTCCCATCACTGTGTTAATAACATGTTAGATTAAAAATGTTTAACATGTCTCTTCATTCTACTTTACTTGTTTCCATGACAACTAAGATCCAGCATTTCAATATTTCGAGCACGTCTCCAAAATACTCCAAATGTACCGAATTCTCGAATCTGGATCTATGAATATCAGTCCAATTCGTGGTATTACTATTAACCACTTTGAACCATCGTATGGATATTAATTACCTCTAATCAAACTCGTACTTTACTCGTATTATTCTCAATGTTTACAAGCTAGGTTTTGAATATTAAAAAATCAAGCGAAGATGTCATGCATTACTGCCATAAAACCATTCACCTTAGGTTTCCTTATGTACTTATTGTTTTATCTACTTGTTTGATAAATTTATTAATTTAACCTTTTATTCTAATAACTGAGCTCTTCTTTCTGTATTTCCTATTACCTTCTGTAACTACTTTAAATGAACACCAATTCTATGGAATCTTGAATTTCAAGTCAATAACAACAACAATAATAATAATAATAATAATAATAATAATAATAATAATATAATAATAATAATAATAATAATAAAATTATCGGGAAAAACTCTCTGTCGCGAGAGTATGAATAATATTCTAAAGGGTCACAACAATAAAGAAATGTTGCGAGTCCGTGTATAATTGTTAAAACTCTTTACTTATTTGTTCATTTGGACTGAAGATGAACCCAGGGAAGGGTTCGAAAGCTTTTTGTCTTCTTCTTCCCAGCTGGTTCCCATTTTTATATTGGGTCGCCATTTCGGATGAGCCGTTTCCATCTATTTCCATCCTGCACTTCTGCCTCATCAATTCAACCCCTTCTCATGTAAGTCTCCTCATACAGTCCTTCCATCTCATTTCTTGGTCTCCCTCTTCTTCTTCCTCCTTAAACCTCCATCCCCATAGTATGTCTCCCAGCGTGGTCCTCATCTCTCCTCAACAGGTGTCCATACCATCTCAGCCTCCCCTCCTGCACTTTCTTTGATACTTCCACCACTTAGTCGACCCCCTTCATGTAGTACTTTCTGATCCTATCCTCTCTTGTCACCCCAGACATCCACCTAAGCATTCTCATTTCTGCCACATCCATCTTCTTCTGCTCTGTTTTTCTCATGCTTGCTGTTTCCGTACCATACAGCATTGCTGTTCCTACCACCACTTGTGAAATTTTCCTTTTAACCTAAGCGGCACTCTTTTGTCACAAAGAACTCCAGAGGCTGCTCTCCAGTTGTTCCAGCCTGCCTGTACCCAATGTTTTACTCCTTCCATACTTCCTCCAATGTTAAAAAAAGATCCCAAATACTTGAGTCATCAACTCTCTTTATTTGCTCTCCACCAAGCTGATACTTTCTCTATCATCCCCCTCAGTGGGTGGTACATATATTCCGTCTTAGGTCTATTCTATTCTCATCTCTGTCCTCCAGTACTTACCTCCATCTTTCATTTATTTTTTCCAGATATTACCTGCTCTCTGCGCACAGAACAATATCATCCATGTACAATATGTTCCATTGTACTGCCTCCCTTACCTCCTCTATTTTAATCATCCATCATATGTTAAAGATAAATGGGCTCAGAGCCGACCCCTGGTATAATATTACTCTCACCTCAAAACCCTCTGTCTCTCCAACACTGCTCCCTCACTCTGGTAAATACATTCTGTACATCTCTTGTATCAATCGCACATATTCTCTGGCACCATCTTCTCCCTCAGACTTCTCCATACCTCTTGTCTCAGGACTCAGTCATAAGCCTTTTCAAGGTCAATGAATACCTCTATTGTAGGTCCCTTTGCCTTTCCTCGAATTTCTCCATTAGTTGCCTCAGACAAAATAATATACCATCTGTTGTTCCCCTTCCCTTCATAAATCCAATCTGCTCTTTACCTATTTGTACTTCTTCTCTCAGTCTGGCATCTATCATCCTTTCCAGTATCTTCAAAGTGTGGGACATCAATTTGATGCCCATAATTAACCACACTCTTGGACATCGCCTTTCCCTTTAAAAATTGGGATCAATATACTCCAATGCCATTCATTTGGTATCTTTTCCTGGTTCAAGGATCTTTATCATAAGATCATACAGTATGTCCAGTCTTCATCTCCTAATGCTTCCATGCCTCCACAGGAATCATGTCTGGTCCGGTTGCCTTCCCATTCTTCATCTTCTTCAGTGCATTTAGTACCTCTTGCCTAGAAAACCTCATTACCATGCCAATGTTCACTTGCCTATCCTCTCTTATTAGTCTATTGTTTTCTTCATTTAACAAATGTTCGAAATATTCTTTCACTCTTCACATGTCTTCCTCCTTTTTAAGTACTACACCATCTTGGTCTTTTATTTGTTGGATATGTGTAATATCTTTGGTGCTCTTATTTTAGCCTTTGATAGCTTGACCATCTTCTTTAATCTTCCTTTGTCCCTAGCTCATTATACACATCATCATACGACTTTGCTTTACGTTGGGCTACCACCTTTTTCACTGCCTTGTTTTTCTCTCTGAACCTACACTGTCTTCCACTGACGCTGACTCTTCCCATCTTTTCTTTGCCTCCTTCTTATCTTTTACTACTTTCTCAATGTCTTCATCCCACCACCAACTCTCCTTTTCTTCCCATATGATGCCAGATGTCTCTCCTAGCAGCTCCTTTCCATGCCTTCTATTACTGCTGCATTTCGTGCCCACCATACTTGAACATCTTCAATCCTATATCAATATCCTCCAGAACCCTCCTCTTAAACACTCTCTCTTCTTATCCCCTTCCTTCTCTAATTTGTAACATTTAATTTCCTTATCCCATTAGCTTTGGTTTTTCTTTCCCTTTTTAACTTCAAATCCATACATAGCAGTCTGTGTTGGGGGGCACATGATCGCCTGGAATAACTTTGCAATTCTTGACCTCCACCAGCTTTATCCTTTTATACAGGAAGTAGTCTATCTGGGAGCATCTTCCCCCACTCCTATATGTACTAGGTGTTCCCTCTTTTCTTCTAAAAAATGTACTTACTATTGCCATGTCGATGACCACAGCAAGTCCACTACACTCTCTCCTTCTGGGTTTCTCTCCCCAATTCCATTGGCCCCATGCACCCGACCAATCGCCTCATTTTCACTTCCGACATGGCCATTCAAATCTACCCCGGCTATCACCCTCTCCTGTTCTTCCAGTTTCTTGCATTATTCCACCCATGTCTCTCCAGAAATTTCCTTCTCTTCTTCTGTGCAACCAACTTGTGGTGCATATGCACTTATAATATTCAGAATCCCTCTTCCAATAACATATCTTCAATCTGATGATATGGTCCATTCTTTCTATGCACTTCTATCACTGTATTCTTCAGTTCACTAGACAGTACTATGCAACATCATTTCTACCTTGTTTCATTTGCACATACACAACATCTACTTCTTCATCAAGTCAGCTAATTCTCTACCTCTCATCAGTCATGGACCCAATATTAAGCTGACATACTCTAAACCCAATGTGAGCTCGCTTCTTTAGCTGCACCGCTCTTGATGCAGTAGCCCTCGCCCTATCACAGAGTTAGGGCGATATCTCTGTGGTCGTTTACGAAATACGCCCTAGCATTACCTATTTCCATATTTCGGCTCATTCCATTTTTAGGTTTTAGCACAGATTTTTACAGCCGGATGCCCTTCTGACACCAACCCTCCCTATTTATCCAGGGTTGGGACCGGCACCCATAAGGACTTGTTTGCCCCCAGGATGGCTAGGTTGTTCGTAAGCTTTTTGCTCGCATCATTTTTACTATTGTGGACCCCTTAGAATAATAATAATAATAATAATAATAATAATAATAATAATAATAATAATAATAATAATAATAATAATAATAATAATAATAATGTGCTACTAGAAACAGCCCTCATAGTGAGGAAAGTGATCGGACTACTAAGCAGGCAGGATACAACCTGGAATCCCACACTATAGGAAAGAAAAAAAAAAGGTCAAATGGGATGATGATAGACAATAATAATAATGGTAATATAATAATAATAACTAAGAATACGGAGCTTCTGCAATCAACTGAACTAAGAACAGCCCACACAGCGGGTGGCAGACGCCACTCTGATTAATATCCACTTTTGACTTCATTTCACGGTTCGAGAGGTTTTCATTTGTTGTGGCATCGTTCTGGAAGACTGGAAGCTGGAATATTAAATCCATAACCTCGACATCCTTCCTACGAAATCTTATCTTCGCCACACGAGCGATGGAAAGGAAAAAAAAAATTATACGAACGGAACATATTGAAATTAAAGTCACCTTCACAGAAGTGATGAGACGGAAATGTGTAAAGTGGAGAAGTAACCACCAACCAAATCAGTTCGTATCATCAATCTAAAGGAAAAATAAACTCGCTGTTAAAAGGGAAGGTATCCTAGGAAACATTATTATGAGTGTGGGTTTTACATTTTTATTAAATTTTGGTAATACGTATAGGCATTAGTCTAAGTCCAACAAACGTGCCCGATTAGGGTAAATAGAACAAGAATTACCCGTCTGTCCATGTACCGATCTACTACCGATAACCTTACTGTGTAGTTAAAGAGACTTTATTCTCAAGTTCAATTCGGTCATTTAGATTACGCCAACATTGAAGGTGCCACAGCAATTTATTGAAGCTTTCATTAGTCATTTTTCTTATTTATGAATACCTTACCTAGAACTCTAACACGGGAAAGAAAAGCATAAATAACCACACAAAAACATAAAAAGTTCAATTACATTAGCTTCTGGAAATGATAATCACGCACATTTAGCCTACACCATACACATTAAAGTAACGCGTTCACACGAACATATACGCACATATCATATGTACTGTGTGTGTGTATATATATATATATACTATGCAACACCGTATCTTGCTTCCAAGTAATCAGTAGAAGGATCCACATTAATAGTGTTTGTTTATCCAGACGAAATATATTTGTGGAAATTTACAGTGATTATAGCTTTCGTCCATCCTCTTTCATTTCTTTGGTAATGCCACCTTTCATAATGCCCTTAATTTTCTTGTTAAACGTGGACTGAATGTCAGAAATGGACGACGCTACAGAAATCTTGGAATAAGTATTAACATCGCTATAAGCAATATAAACTGCCGAATAAAGTAATCTGACTACTCATAACCACCACACATCGCCCTTCGTCGGCCTCAGAGATTTTAATATTTTCAGGAAAAGTACTCACGCAAATACATACATACATTTTTATTCATAACCATGACGAGAAAATCAAAAGCAACGTTCTGACCAATTTGTTTTTTAGAGTTTCGAGTTTGTGACCCTAGTTTCATGACCAGGAATTTGAATTCTTGACTACGAGTTTCAAAAAGTTATGTTACCACAAGTGTTTTTATTGACAAATGTCTTTCTAGAGCCAGAAGAATGTTTTCTAATCCAAGGGAACAGCGTTCAACTGCTAATTTTAAATGCCTTCCCTTCCGTATAATCATGACCTGAAAAGAGTTTCTAATAATCTTAGAAAAGGAAGGAATGGGTATAGCGTAGATTTTCCAATACCCTAATACTCTCAGAAAGAAAATTATCAAAAAACAGTTGCAGAAAACCAAACTCCGATGTTGGAGTCTATGCTACAGGATTAAGAATTGTGACAAATGCTATATTGGCGAAAGCGGTCGTTCCTGGACCAGAGGAAACGAACATATTGCAGCTTGCCGTTTGGGAAATGTTTACAGCACCATTGCAAAGCATACTTGGGATTCTGATCATGCCATTGACTTCAAGGGAGGAAAAGT